>NC_090915.1:59100-119100 GCF_040956055.1 Brachionichthys hirsutus | reverse complement strand
ACAGGCACAGAGCGTCCCCAGCAGGACAGGCACAGAGCGTTCAGAGCGTTCATTCCGAGTCCCAGATCGCTACAAGGGAACGACTGCTTTCACAGCTCGGGGGAAGAAGCTGTTCCTGAGCCTCGCTGTGCTGCTTCTTATTGTCCTGAACCACCTCCCTGATGGGGGCGGGACAAACAGTCTGTGGCCCGGGTGGGTGGGGTCTGTGGGCGGGACAAACAGTCTGTGGCCCGGGTGGGTGGGGTCTGTGGCGATGCGTCTGGCCCTCCTCTGGACTCTGGAGGTGTAAACAGAGTCCAGGTCAGGCAGACGGTGACCCACAATCCCCTGAGCTGTCCTCACCACCCGGGATAGGTCCTTCCTGTCCTGCGCCGTGCAGCTGCCGTACCACACGGTCGCACTCAGACAAGGATGACAGATCCAAGGACAAATCCTGAACAGACCTGCTCCTCAAAAGATTTAACTAAAAACTTTTACCCCCATTATGGCACCCAATAAAGCAAACATTTGTACTGATAGTGGGGGTAAGAAGCGCAAGTGTTTTACAATCTAAATGAAGAAGGGAAGTATAGGCAAACATGAAAATGGTGTTTGTGTTTCCGATCTCACCGAGCAACACGACATGGCGATGATCCACGCTACCTTGAAGGACAGAGATGCACTAAAGGTGGCTGATGTGGCAAAAGTAGAATAGGAAAGCATATTCTGACTGTAATTTGTGGGTACCTGGCCGGTGCCTTCTTCATGTGCTCGCCAACAAATGTTGCATTGGTCATGCCCATCAGGGTGTTTGCCAGTGAAATGACGGACAGCAGGTGCTGCGTGGTGACCGCCCTCGACACGCCATAGGTCCCTTTCCCCACGATGTCTGTCAGAGTCAGCTTCAGACCCGTTGCTAGGGATAACTGTCGCAGCAAAGACTCCTAGAAAACAGAGGCCAACAAATCAAACAGGGATGTTAGAAGGTCCAGCCAGACTGTGAACAGAGTGTGTGTTTGAAACCGACACCACCTACCAAGAGGACAGGGATCCCACTAAACTGGTGGTGCTTCTTCACGCCTTTAAGTTTTTATGTGGCCTACACAACACTGAACTATAGATGTGCACTATTACATATTAAGGCACTTGGTAGTTCAGTGAACATGTACCAGTAAAACCAGTAATATCTGCATTAACTCAAGTGGTTCGCTCCAGACCGACAGGTTGGTGCTAGCTAATTGTTTTAACAGCTTTTTCACCACTATTGCCCCCTGTTGGTCAGCAAACTCCCCCCACATTCAGGTCTGTATGGTTCTGACCACATCCAAACTCACTATGAGAAGCTAGGTGCTAAAAAGGACACTTTCTCTTTCACACCTGTAAATACCGTTGATGTGCTAAAACAACTACCGTATTTTTTGGATTATACGTCGCTCCGGATTGTAGGTCGCACCAGCCAAAAAATGCATAATTAAGAAGAAAAAAACATATATAGGTCGCACTGGAGGATAAGTCGCATTTTTGGGGAAAATTTATTTGATAAAATCCAACACCAAACAACATATAGCACAAAGAACATGCTAACACGTTTACCAAAATATCAGGTTTTACTCCGAATCACGAAATCCAAGGAAATCTTCATCCTCGGTGTCACTTTTGAACAACTCCCCCAACTCGGCAGGTAGACAAGACGCCGCTTCCTCTTCTACGTCGCTTACATCAGACTCGTTGTCAGTTGCAGTTCCAATTATTCCAGCCTTTCTGAATCCCGATAGGATGGTTGCGGTTGTCACTGAAGCCCATGCTTTGTCGATCCATTCAATGACTTCCAGGAAAGTTGCATGGCGCATTCTCCCGGTTGCCGTGAAGCTGTGCTCTCCATCCGTCATCCACTGCTCCCACAGGTTACGCAAAACTGACTTAAAGCTCCTATTCACGGAGATATCAAGTGGCTGGAGTATTTTGGTTAAGCCTCCAGGGATGATGGCAGGTATGGAGTTGAAAAATTTTAATTTATTTTTTAACTGTGGTGTGATGTGCGCTCTCATGCTATCCATCACAAGCAGAGCTTTGCGTGCTCTAAAGAAGCCATCCGGTCGCTTATTGTAGCACTTTGTAAGCCACAAGTTCATCATTTATTGATCAATCCACCCTTTCTCGTTCACGGCGACTTCAACTGAGGAGGATTGGATTTTTGGCATGGTTTTTCGTTTGAAAATGACCATCGGTGGCAGTTTTGATCCGTCTCCACAACATGCCAGCACCACTGTGAAGTGTGATCTCTCATGACCAGTTGTAACGATATTCACACTTTTTTGCCCTTTCTCTGCAACACTTCGGCCCATGGGGATGTCAAAAGTGAGGGGGACCTCGTCCATGTTAATAATATGATCCGGTGTCACGTTGTGATCACTTACATGCTTTTCAATGAACGCGCGGAAACTGTCAACCTTGGCTTGGAAGTCCGCTGGCAGTTTTTGGGACAGTGTCGTCCTAGCTCTGATAGAGAGGCGTTTGCGCTGCATGAAGCGGTAACACCAAGAAGGTCCTCCCGCAAAGCCGTTTATATTCACCTCCCTGGCAACCACCTGGGCGCGGAGACGCAACTGCACCGTTGACAAACCTCTCCCAGCAGCACGTTGTTCAAGCACCCATGCGTGAACTCGTTCCTCCAACTGCGGCCACCTAGCTTGTCGCCCGCGATTAGCTTTCTTTGTTTTCTTCATTTCAGTAAGCGTAACCTCCGCTTTTCGCCAGTCCCTTACAAGTTTTTCGCTCACTCCAAACTTTCTTTCTGCTGCTCGATTGCCGTTTTCGGCTCCATATTTCACTATCTGAAGCTTGTAAGCCGCGGAATATGACTTTCTTTTCGGCGCCATTTTCATTCAGCCCTTCCAATTTGTGTTTTTAGATAACAGGTGTGACAGATAACTCTGAACCTCCAGAAACCGCGACAGATTCTGACGGGTCACAGAGTTCCCTGTAACACCTGTTATAGAAATGTGTAGGCTACTGTCTCTGCGCTCACAGATTTTGTAAAAAAAAACATATATAAGTCGCTCCGATTTATAAGTCGCACCCCCGACCAAACTATGAAAAAAACCGCGACTTATAATCCGGAAAATACGGTAATTGCCCTTCAACCTAACAAGGCCACAGGCCTCAACCACATACCCACCCGGTTCCTCAGAGACGCAGCTGTCTCTATCGCCCCCGTGGTAACCCATCTGATAAATGTATCCATCAATCAGTGCCACGTCCCACAGGAATTCAAGACGGCGCGGGTTATCCCTCTGTATAAAAAAGGAAACAAATTAGAACCTGGCAACTACCGCCCTGTTTCCATCCTTTGTTCCATCTCAAAGGTTATGGAGAGAATAATCCAGGAGCAAATCAACCGCTACCTCGCCGAGCATAGCCTGCTCTTTGAATTCCAATCAGGCTTCAGAACATCCCACTCCACTGACACATGCCTCATATATCTGACCGACTACATTAAGCGTGAAGTAGACTCGGGCAAGTACTGCGGCATGGTCATGCTGGACCTCCAGAAGGCCTTTGACACCGTTAACCATTCAATCCTATTGAATAAACTAGGGGCGATTGGTTTTGATAGCACATCAGTAAACTGGATGGAATCGTACCTAGAGGGACGAGAACAAATGGTGGACATAAACGGAACCTTGTCCGGAACATAAACGGAACCTTGTCCTGCGCCGTGCGGCTGCCGTACCACACGGTCGCACTGAGACACAGGATGCTCTCTATCGTGGCCCGGTAGAAGTCTTCAAGCAGCACAGAGGAGAGTCCAGCCCGCTTCAGCTTCCTGAGGAAGAAGAGCCGTTGCTGGGCCTTCTTCACCAGGTGTCTGGTGTTGAGTGTCCAGGAGAGGTCAGAGGAGATGTGGATGCCCAGGAATTTAATGTTCTCCACACGCTCCACTGCTTCCCCTCGTATGCACAGGGGGGCGTGTTCAGTCTTCCTGGACCTCCTGTAGTCCACTATGACCTCCTTGGTCTTGCTGGTGTTCAGAACAAGGCTGTTACTCGAGCACCACAGCATCAGGTTCTGGACCTCCTCTCTGTAGTGGGTCTCATCGTTGTTGGAGATGTGACCCACCACGGTGGTGTCGTCAGCAAACTTCACAACCATGTTTGTGGAGTGGATGCAGAGCAGGGCTGAGAACGCAACCCTGGGGGGTCCCAGTGTTCAGGATCAGAGGGGAGGATGTGGTGTCTCCTATCCTCACCACCTGGGGCCGGTTGCTGAGGAAGTCCCTGACCCAGGAGCAGAGCGGTGGAGACAGTCCCAGGCTGTGGAGCTTCAGAGCCAGCATGTCCGGTGGGACGGTGTTAAAAGCTGAACTGAAGTCCACAAACAGCATCCTGACGTAGGTGTTAGGCTGCTCCAGGTGAGTCAGGGCCGAGTGCAGTGTCAGCGAGACGGCGTCCTCCGTGGAGCGGTTCCCCCTGTAGGTGAACTGCAGGCTGTCCAAACCAGCAGGGACGGCGTCCTTGATGTGTTTAAGGAGGATCCTCTCGAAGCACTTCATCACCACGGGAGTCAGAGCAACAGGGCGGTAATCGTTGAGGCAGGAGATGCATGATTTATTGGGTACCGGCACAATGACGGAGGACTTAAGGCAGGCAGGGACGGTGGACAGCTGCAGGGACAGGTTGAAGATGTCCAGGAAAACCCCGGCCAGTTGGTCAGCACACGTCTTCAGTGTCCGGCCTGACACGCCATCTGGTCCCGCAGCCTTGTTGGTGTTGATCCTCCTCAGGCTGAGGAGACCTGGTGCAGCTGCAGGACGAGCGGCTGATGCTGCACCTCAGGCTGGGGCAGATCCACAGACCTTCTGCTGCTCGGAGAGTCGAAGCGTGAGAAGAATCTGTTCAGGGTGTCAGGCAGGGTGGAGTCGTGGCTGGCGTGCTGCTCCCTGCGTTTGTAGTCCGTCACAGCCCTGATGCCTTTCCACATGTCACGTGGGTTATTGTTCTCAAAGTGCTCCTCAATGCGCTGCTTGTATCTGTGCTTTGCCCGCTTGATGCCTCTTTTTAGTTCACTTTGTGCCCTGCTATAGGCCAGCCGGTCTCCTGCTCTGTAGGCTGCATCCCGGGCTCTGAGCAGAAGCCGCATGCACCGTGCTGTCCATTTGGGGCTAATTTCATGTTTTAACGTTCTTTGCTAACTTACCAAACATCTGTCCTCTCACACAAACTTCTTGATGGAAGAAAATAACGCGTCGGGTTCAGTGTTTTGACTGACAAGCGACTATTGGATAGCCAATTAGAGGGCGCAGGGGTGGAGTCCTTTTGGTTTTAAAGTATGTGGTGAGGGGTTTTAAAGCCTAAAAGGTGATACATTCTACCCTTTTTCCACTCATTTCTCATTTCTGTCTCAAACAGCTCCGTCAGAAATGCTCTAAACCCGGAAGCAAAAGTACTTTCATAGCGAGCACGCGTGCAGCAACGCTAGCATGGTAAAGGGACGTGAAGGACGCTTCCTAAATAAGACGCCCGAGCCACCTCACCTGCTAGCGCTCCGCGCGAGCAGCGGCTCTACTTTGCCCGGATGACCGAGCGTCTCACCCGCTCTCTGAGGAAGAGCCCAGCCAGCCTACGGAGGAAGCTCATTTCAGCCGCTTGTACGCCTTCTTCTTTCGGGCACTACCCAAATTGACCATCAAGAATTGACTGGATGGTTTATTTTGCTGTTTTGGGGTTGATAAGGACCCAAAATCACCACAATAGTGTAGAAACATGGGAAAAGTACGTTCTTCATAATATGGGACCTTTAAAACATGTATGATCATTGTAAAAATAAAGCGGACTACTTCTCGGATTTGGCCTATTGCGGGTTATTCATAGAACGTAACCCCCGAACATAAAACAAACTAAACAAGAAAATAAATTGTCGTAAAGCTGCTAAATTCATGAAAGTAAAACAATAAATTAAATTGATACCGTAACTAAAATTACCACAGGTTAATTCGTCAGATACGGATTGTTCTCTTGCATTGGCATCGCTGTTGAGCTGTGTGAAACCATTATAGGATTATTTATTGTTGGGGGGTTTTAACTAAAATGCAATGCTGTTTTTACAGTGTTCCAACTTTGGCATTTTGGCATTTTGTAATATTTCAAAATATTTTTCTATGCGTTTCCAATAGGTCTGATTTAACAGTGAGCGCTCATCTTTGATAACAGACCAGCAGCAGAGCATGAAGATAGAACAGTTTCACTTGCCACAGTTAGAGACAAACACTGATCAGCGTGATCCTGAAAGCCGGATATCAGTTACCTTGAAGGTGGGCAGCATGAGGGACATGTGACCTCCTCTGGAGATAAGGCCGAAGGAGATGGGGCAGTGTGGTCTGAGCATGCCCAGTCGGTCCAGACAGATTCCGTCCAGCTGCTCGTTGAGACCCCAGGCATGGAGGCAGGACATGAAGAGTTTGGCTGTGTCCATCGTCAGGTTGTACTCCAGCAGACTGAGAGACTTGGACTTCTCCTCACGCCTCCTCAGCTCCTCCTCCTCCTCCTCATCTTCATCCAAAAGGTGCTCTTTGATGGTCTCCTTCATTGTCTCTTTGACCTGGTAGTTTAGATGAAAAATAAGAAAAAAAGAGGGTAAAATAACACAGAAACGCGTAACACAATCATTCACTGCACGTTGAAATATTACAATCTTATTTGTAAAGTACTGGTGCTGATTGTTTAGATCTGTGATTGTCTTGTGTCTACGGACCTGTTTGAAGATCTTATTAGCCAGGAAAGACCCCCCTTTGTCGGCCCCAGCCTGACTCTTCTGCAGCGTCTCAGGTGACACCAGCATGGGGTTCGGTCTCTGGGCCTCCTCAGTCAGCAGCTGGATGATCACTGCCTCCACGTCAAAGAACAGCACGTGCATGTCAGGGTCCGTCAGGTTGGTCTTCATTGCCTGGACAACTAGGGCATTGTGGGAGTATTTCGGCAGATTGCCCTGAAAGGGAGAGAGCACAATTTCAAAAATAAGGCTTAAAGGATACAGTAGTCCCTCATTTTCCGCGGGGGTTACGTTCTAAAAATAACCCGCAATAAGTGAAATCCGCAATGTAGTCATTTTTATTTTTAATTATTATACATGTACATACATGTTTTAGGGCTGTAAAACCCCTCACCACACACTTTATACACGTTTAACAGTCAGGCATTAATCTGAATAGATTGTTTCAGTATTATAGAATGAAACCAAAGATCAAAACCTTTTCAGAACTAAACATTTGTTTGAGGAATATAAATATATAGTACGTACAGTAAACGTTTTCCTGTTAATAATGTTAAGGCGTGCAGGTCGAGGAAAGAGCCGCTTGGAGTGCAGAAGAACAAATATTCTACTCGTGCTGTCTTTAGCCTCTCATGCTGCTTTATTGGATAGCTTAGCACAGCGGAACGGCAGCGGCTACATGTATCAACAGGAAGAAACAAAACCCAAAAGGGACGTGACGTTTATGCTCCTACAAAATAAAAGCCTCTTTTTACAGAGAATAAGAGCGCTATTAAACAAACGCTTAACAAATAAAAATGATAGCTTCTAGAAATAACGAATTTAATTTTAATGATCAACCTACGAGGTTGAACACATGAGAAACGATTAATAGCGACTAGCGCGTATTTCACAGTTCCTCCGACCGCGCCCCTTCGTCTTCGTTCAAGTGCAAAAAATAAAATCTGAAATATTGCACTAAAACTCCGCGAAGCAGCGAAGTCGCGGAAGATGAACCGCATTATATCGAGGGACTACTGTATATATAAAGAGAGTGTGAATCACAGGCAGGAGTGCAAAATAGCAGCAGCAGCAACAGGACCGGCATAAAGCGTCCCAGATCGCTACAAGGGAACAACTGCTTTCACAGCTCGGGGGAAGAAGCTGTTCCTGAGCCTCGCTGTGCTGCTTCTTAGTGTCCTGAACCGCTTCCCTGATGGGGGCGGGACAAACAGTCTGTGGCCCGGGTGGGTGGGGTCTGTGGGCGGGACAAACAGTTTGTGGCCCGGGTGGGTGGGGTCTGTGGCGATGCGTCTGGCCCTCCTCTGGACTCTGGAGGTGTAAACAGAGTCCAAATCAGGCAGACGGTGACCCACAATCCCCTGAGCTGTCCTCACCACCCGGGATAGGTCCTTCCTGTCCTGCGCCGTGCAGCTGCCGTCCCACACGGTCGCACTGAGACACAGGATGCTCTCTATCGTGGCCCGGTAGAAGTCTTCAAGCAGCACAGAGGAGAGTCCAGCCCGCTTCAGCTTCCTGAGGAAGAAGAGCCGTTGCTGGGCCTTCTTCACCAGGTGTCTGGTGTTGAGTGTCCAGGAGAGGTCAGAGGAGATGTGGATGCCCAGGAATTTAATGTTCTCCACACGCTCCACTGCTTCCCCTCGTATGCGCAGAGATTCCGGATGGCGCCTCCTACGGTCGCCCTGGTGCTCTCGTGCGTTCTGTGTTGTCTGTTTTTTAACGTTAATTGTGCGTCTGCGTGCTCTTACACCCGTGAAGAGCTTCTAAACTTTAGATCAACGACTCCCACGGACCTTTTACCCATTTTTTTAGTTTCTGCTGCAGAATTAGTCCATGCTTTGGTGAAACGAGTGAGACGCCGGAGAAGAGGGAAGCGTGCCGGCGCTCTCGTCCGACTCCGCAGGCGCGGATTCCGTACGCCTTTACCTGGAATATTCCTCTCCAACGTCCGCTCTCTCAGCAACAAGCTGGACGAGCTGGCGCTGCTGATGAGGAGAAATAAGGACTTTTCCTCCTCTTGTGTTTTGTGCTTTACGGAGACGTGGCTCAGCGCACAGATCCCGGACAGCGCGCTCCAGCTGGAGGATTTCTGCCTCTTACGCGCGGATCGTGACCCGCTGCTCTCCGGTAAGGCCAAAGGCGGCGGGCTCTGCTTCTAGATTAACAACGGCTGGTGCTCCGACGTGACTGCGATCCAACACGGTTCTCCTGCTCTGGAGTACTTCTTCATTCACTGTAAACCCTTTTACTCTCCGCGTGAGTTCGCTTCATTCATCCTGGCAGCTGTTTACATCCCGCCGGCCGCCGACGTGCACGAGGCTCAAACGTGCACTCGCGGAAAAGATTTTATGTTTGGGGCGGACTTTCCCTGATTCTCTTGTTATTGTTCTTGGTGACTTTAACAAGGGAAATCTGAGCCAGGAACTACCCAAATACAGACAGTTTATTAAATGCCCCACCAGAGAGGAGAACACGCTGGACCATTGCTACACGACGGTGGGCGGGGCCTATCGCGCTGTACCACATGCTGCCCTCGGACTATCAGACCACGTGGTCATCCACTTCATCCCAGCATACAGAGACTGAAGCTTGCTAAACCAGTAGCAAGCACATCCAAGATCTGGACTGGTGAGGCTGTTGAGGAGCTCCGCTCGTGTTTGGAGACGACAGACTGGGACATATTTAGGGCTGCTACGGACAACCTGGACGAGGACACGGACACGGTGACCTCATGGATCAGCTACAATGAGGAGCGCATCGTACCAACGCGCAGCAGGGTGAGCTACGCTAACGACAAGGCCTGGTTCACGCCGAAGCTCAGCCAGATCAGACGTGAGAAAGAGGAGCGGAGACAGAGACAGCTACAAGGAGGTGAAGTACAGGTTTAGCAGGGAGCTGAAGAATGCTAAATCAGTATATTCACGCAGACTCCAGCAGCAGTTCTCTGCTAACGACCCTGGGGGGGGGCATTACCAACGACAAGCCCAAAGCCCCCCGAGCTCTGAACGACCTGCCGCTTGCCCAGCGCTTAAACATGCACTACTGCCGCTTTGACCAACCAGCCCCCCACACCCCTCCAGTCACCCCCTCCTCCACCCACAACATCAAGGGCAAACCGCCAAATGCCTCCATAGACTCTCCCCCCACCCCCACTGTCCTCTGCATCCAGGAGCAGGATGTGCACAGACAGTTCACGAAGCTGAACCCCCGTAAAGCTGCGGGGCCGGACAATGTTTCCCCCCCCACCCTGAAACACTGTCCCAGTGAGCTGACTCCAGTCTTCACAGACATCTTTAACCCCTCCCTGGAGTCCTGTCATGTTCCAGCCTGCTTCAAGTCCTCCACCATTGTCCCTGTCCCCAAGAAGCCAAGGATCACAGGACTTAATGACTACAGACCGATAGCGCTGACATCTGTAGTCAGGAAGTCTTTTGAGCGCCTGGTTCTCCACCATCTGAAGACCCTCACCGCCCCCCTCCTGGACCCGCTGCAGTTCGCCTGCCGAGCCAACAGGTCTGTAGACGACGCAGTCAATCTGGCCCTCCACTTCATCCTGCAGCATCTGGACTCCCCAGGAACCTACGCCAGGATCCTGTTTGTGGACTTCAGCTCAGCTTTCAACACCATCCTCCCGGGACTGCTCCAGGACAAGCTGCTCCAGCTCGACGTGCCCGACTCCCTCTGCTGGTGGATCACCGACTTCCTGACGGAGCGGAGGCAGCATCTGCGGCTGGTCTACGGTCTCGGACACCCTGACTATCAGCACCGGATCCCCCCAGGGCTGTGTACTTTCCCCCTGGCTCTTCTCCCTGTACACCAACTGCTGCACCTCCAGCCATCAGTCCGTTAAACTGATTAAGTTTGCGGACGACACCACCCTCATCGGGCTCATCTCGGACGGTGATGAGTCTGCCTACAGGAGGGAGGTGGACCGGCTGGTGTCCTGGTGTAGCAGCAACAACCTGGAGCTGAACAGCCACCCTGTCCTTTGCGTCGTCCTCCCCAACACCAGCCACTCTCATGTCCTCACCCATCTCTTCCTCCTCCTCTTCGTCTCTGTCTTCGACCCACAGTAATCCTATTTCCAGTCGTGTCCTGCGAGTTAACAATGCTGCTAGCGGTCGTTGTTAACCCGGGCCTCGACTTTCTTATTCGCACTGCTTTGCTGAATATTTGGTGGCAAATTTTTAACGCCGGATGCCATTCCTGACAACTCTACATTTATCCCGGCACAAGGGAGAAACTGGCAATGCTACGTTAGCTCCTGCTAACAGTACTACCATGAGGCTGCATCAAAAAGCAGAAATGACCTGTGCCATGTTAGTTCTTGTTATT
Organism: Brachionichthys hirsutus; assembly: GCF_040956055.1. Taxonomy (NCBI): domain Eukaryota; kingdom Metazoa; phylum Chordata; class Actinopteri; order Lophiiformes; family Brachionichthyidae; genus Brachionichthys; species Brachionichthys hirsutus. The sequence goes on along the minus strand of NC_090915.1, from coordinate 108,018 downwards.
ACCCGCTGACTTATGAAGATGTTAAACATGCTGAACTATTTTTTGCAGAATGTTTGACTTTTAGGAACGTTTTGTCCTGTAAGCTGTTGCAAGTTATTTTACATTGAAATCCTCACAAACCTACAGCGTCCCTCATTTCTGTCTCACACAGATGCTGCAGGACAGCGTCCCTCATTTCTGTCTCACACAGATGCTGCAGGACAGCGTCCCTCATTTCTGTCTCAAACAGATGCTGCAGGACAGCGTCCCTCATTTCTGTCTCAAACAGATGCTGCAGGACAGCGTCCCTCATTTCTGTCTCAAACAGATGCTGCAGGACAGCGTCCCTCATTTCTGTCTCAAACAGATGCTGCAGGACAGCGTCCCTCATTTCTGTCTCAAACAGATGCTGCAGGACAGCGTCCCTCATTTCTGTCTCAAACAGATGCTGCAGGACAGCGTCCCTCTTTTCTGTCTCAAACAGATGCTGCAGGACAGCGTCCCTCATTTCTGTCTCACACAGATGCTGCAGGACAGCGTCCCTCATTCCTGTCTCAAACAGATGCTGCAGGACAGCGTCCCTCATGTCTGTCTCACACAGATGCTGCAGGACAGCGTCCCTCATTTCTGTCTCACACAGATGCTGCAGGACAGCGTCCCTCATTTCTGTCTCACACAGATGCTGCAGGACAGCGTCCCTCATGTCTGTCTCAAACAGATGCTGCAGGACAGCGTCCCTCATTTCTGTCTCAAACAGATGCTGCAGGACAGCGTCCCTCATTTCTGTCTCACACAGATGCTGCAGGACAGCGTCCCTCATTTCTGTCTCAAACAGATGCTGCAGGACAGCGTCCCTCATTTCTGTCTCAAACAGATGCTGCAGGACAGCGTCCCTCATTTCTGTCTCACACAGATGCTGCAGGACAGCGTCCCTCATTTCTGTCTCACACAGATGCTGCAGGACAGCGTCCCTCATTTCTGTCTCACACAGATGCTGCAGGACAGCGTCCCTCATTTCTGTCTCACACAGATGCTGCAGGACAGCGTCCCTCATTTCTGTCTCACACAGATGCTGCAGGATTGACTGTTTGGTTTATTTCGCTGCTTTTGGGTTGATATGGACCCAAAATCACCAGAATAGAGTAGAAACATGGGAAAGTGAGTTTTTCATATGTCTCCTTTAAATAGCAAGTGTTCATTAACCCTATATAATGCCTATGAATGCTGTGTAAATGTTACTGTAAAATAAATGTCATTAAATAAACTGTTACTCAAACAGAATTGCTGCTCCGACTCCAGATTTCGACACGACAGAGCAGCGATACTGAGACACGCAGTAACGGCGACTTGTGAAATGAAACGATCAGAATATATTTCTTTAAAGAACAAAACTACTGAAGAGAGTGCTTTCAGTTAATAATCTATTAAATCACAAACTAGACACACCATTAGCTCTCATAGCCACCAGTACTGACAGGCTGCTCGATGGTAATTGTATTACCAGACACACCTGCACAAAGCTGTTTGGATACATGCTAATGAGCTAACGGCTGTGATCCTGTTAGCGTCTCCCGAGGACATATTACGTATCTTTGTAATTTATTGTTATTTTGCATCTGTGGTGTAATTTTTTTTAATTTTATTGTTATTATTTGTTTTGCATCAAGTAAGTAATTTAATATTGGTTTTATTTTTATTTGTATTGTTAAATGTTGTTGATTTATGTACTAAGGACACAAAAGTGTCCCTGAAAACCAGGCTCCAAACGCCCCAAAACAAACTGGTTCAGCTACTCCTCAATCTGGGGCCCATGACCCACCTTCTTCCTGGACATTTTGCTAGCCTAAAATGGCTCAGGGTAGAAGACATATAAATATATTCATCATCGGGAGGGAGAATGATGGGAACCTTCTTGCTGTGGGGCAAGACGTTTCTGGGTTTGATTCCTTTCTGTACGGAGTTTGTATGTTCTCCCCGTGTCTGCGTGGGTTCTCTCCGGGTTCTCCCCGTGTCTGCGTGGGTTCTCTCCGGGTTCTCCCCGTGTCTGCGTGGGTTCTCTCCGGGTTCTCTCCGTGTCTGCGTGGGTTCTCTCCGGGTTCTCCCCGTGTCTGCGTGGGTTCTCTCCGGGTTCTCCCCGTGTCTGCGTGGGTTCTCTCCGGGTTCTCCCCGTGTCTGCGTGGGTTCTCTCCGGGTTCTCCCCGTGTCTGCGTGGGTTCTCTCTGGGTTCTCTCCGTGTCTGCGTGGGTTCTCTTCGGGTTCTCCCCGTGTCTGCGTGGGTTCTCTCCGGGTTCTCCCCGTGTCTGCGTGGGTTCTCTCTGGGTTCTCTCCGTGTCTGCGTGGGTTCTCTTCGGGTTCTCCCCGTGTCTGCGTGGGTTCTCTCCGGGTTCTCCCCGTGTCTGCGTGGGTTCTCTCCGGGTTCTCCCCGTGTCTGCGTGGGTTCTCTCCGGGTTCTCTCCGTGTCTGCGTGGGTTCTCTCTGGGTTCTCCCCATGTCTGCGTGGGTTCTCCCGGGGTTCTCCCCGTGTCTGCGTGGGTTCTCTCGGGGTTCTCCCCGTGTCTGCGTGGGTTCTCTCGGGGTTCTCCCCGTGTCTGCGTGGGTTCTCTCTGGGTTCTCCCCGTGTCTGCGTGGGTTCTCTCCGGGCTCTCCCCGTGTCTGCGTGGGTTCTCTCCGGGTTCTCCCCGTGTCTGCGTGGGTTCTCCCCATGTCTGCGTGGGTTCTCCCGGGGTTCTCCCCGTGTCTGCGTGGGTTCTCTCGGGGTTCTCCCCGTGTCTGCGTGGGTTCTCTCGGGGTTCTCCCCGTGTCTGCGTGGGTTCTCTCGGGGTTCTCCCCGTGTCTGCGTGGGTTCTCTCCGGGTTCTCCCCGTGTCTGCGTGGGTTCTCTCCGGGTTCTCCCCGTGTCTGCGTGGGTTCTCTCCGGGTTCTCCCCGTGTCTGCGTGGGTTCTCTCCGGGTTCTCCCCGTGTCTGCGTGGGCTCTCTCCGGGTTCTCTCCGTGTCTGGGTGGGTTCTCTCGGGGTTCTCCCCGTGTCTGCGTGGGTTCTCTCTGGGTTCTCCGGCTCCCTCCCACCTCCAGAAACATGCAGGTTAAGCAGAATATAGAAATATCAGTAGATGTGCGTGTGTGAGTGGCTTTCTTTCTACGCCTGGCCCTGTAATGCGCTGGCGACGCGTTCAGGGTGTACCCAGCTGGTATCGGCTCCAGCAGACCTGTGACCCGCGAGGCAGATTAAGCGGCCGTAGACGGGGCGACTGCAGTTTCTAAACCTTCCCAGCCACTTCCTTCTGCACCAGCAGTCACGTTTTCCCCATGAATTGGTCGGCTGTGACTAAAGTCAGAATCTCTGGAACGGTTGTTTGTTTGGCATACATTTTGAGGGGAGACATGAAACCACGCCACAACAAATACTCACTGAAATCTGGTTTTGTGTACTGTGAATAAATAGTGAATAGTGAATTTAAGAGAGATTTTTGTTTTTGTTTTTGTTCCGATGAGTGGCTTGAGCCGTGGGCCTTCGCAAGATTTTATTATGTTCGCATAATGTCAATAAAGAATCTTGAATCCGGCCAATATTTAATTAGCAAAATCATTTGTGAATGTCGCAGTTGAACAAACCGTCTCAGGTGAACTTCTGCTTTAGAATCACACCGACGTTCAAACAAGATGAAGCAGCTGCATCTAAAAGAAACATTTCCTGTAGCCGTAGCTGCTCTCATACATGGACACGGACGTAGCTGCTGTTGCTACTTGTATGACTCACCGAGGATTTCTCATTGTGTGTATCTGACATGCTTCAGATTTTGGCATGTTCTCTGTATTTTAACTATAATTGTTGTGAATCAAAGCTTTAATTTTTTTGTGTTGCACCTTCTGCTTTTGAGAACACTGTTCTTGCAGCCTATTGCACCATTAGCTCCTGTGTGTCTGTGTGCACGCGTGTGTGTGTGTGTGTGTGTCTGAAAATGGTGAGGGCGTAAAAACTCCAGCAAATGCATCATTTGTGTGCATAACAAAAGAAGGTGCGTGTGAAATCAGTTGCAACAAAGCCGTTATGTTATTAATGCGTTCCACGAGGTGTTTGATTCCTGGTCAAACCTCCCAGAGACGACCGGCCGACCATTTTCACTGCAACATGATAAAGAGAGTTCACGGACATGTTCCCTATGAACACAGAAAGCCTCGTGTGTACCCCATCCATGCGTTCTTGTGGATGTGTGCGTGAGAAGCCCATGTGTGCTGTTTTGGAAGAACAAAACTGCCACCTAAAGGCAAACCGCAGCGTTACACAGAGAAATCGCCCACTGCTGAAGCGACCTTTCATGACTGACCTGATGCCAAATGGTTCCTCAGGGTGAAGGAACACACACACACACACACACACACACACACGCCTGCTTTGGAGGTCACTCAGAGGTTTCTGACTGAATCTCCTCAGAGCAGCAGGTAGCAAAGTGTTTTATGGCTGTCCTCTTTTTGAAAATGTGACATTTAAATTCTATTTATTACCTGTGCACGCACTGACACACACACACACAGGATGTCCTATAGCTCCTGGGCAATACGTATTAAAGGTCATCGTCCTGCAGGGCCCTCCGAGCAAACACCGCTGGAGTCCAAAACACACATGTGCATACAAGCACACGAACTCGCTGGCCCCCTTCATTTTTGTGTTTACAGGTATACCATAATAAATAAACTCTTCATACAGAATACACCACACATGGGGGGGGGGGGGGCGCAAAGGGCATATCCAATGACGAAAACAATGAAAAAGTATTAAAGGTCCCATATTTTCACAATTCTCACGATTTTATTATGTTCGCATAATGATAATAAAGTATCTTGAATCTTGAATATTATTATAAACTCACTTTTCCCATGTTTCTACACTATTCTGGTGATTTTGGGTCCTCATCCACCCAAAACAGCTAAATAAAGCATCCAGTCAATCCTTCGTAGTTTGTGTAGGTCTATAATCACCTCCTGAAACACGTCTGGAGGAAATCACGCCCGCCGTGACGTCACAGCGGGCGCCCGCTCGCCTGCTTGTGCACACAAATGTGCACAAGATGTGCGTGCGTCTGCACATCTTGTCTGCGTTCTGCTCGTCCACGCCCTACGGCACCTTCCCTGCATAAAGTTTATTTTTGGTGGTAAGGTTCCGGCGAAAATGGGCAAAAAGGTTTTAGTGTGTGTTAAACACACAGATAGAAAGCGATAGACGTCGGCACCGCGACTGATCCGTCATGGTGACCAGGAAGCTGAGCCGGAAGGTGAAGCTCCGCATTTACCGGTCGATCTCCGTTCCTACCGAGCTGTGCTCAGCTCAGTTCAGACAACTTTATTTATCCCAAAGGACAATTCAGTTCAGGCAGTCTACCAGACCATACAAACGTTCACAAACATGATAGATAAATAAATAAAGCAAATTTAAAAAAAGACACCCAGTATATTGACAGTGCTCAGTAAAGATGATTATAATGCACATGTAGAAGAGTTTAACAGCCTAATGGCAGAAGGAACGAACGACTTGGAGTAACGGTTAGTTCTCCTACAGGGGGCGATAAAGCGGCGACCTGAGGGCAGTAAGGTAAACTTGGAGCTCAGGATGTGGTTATGTTGGGAAATGATACATTTGGCCTTATTGACCACCTGTTTTTCCCAGAAGGAGCGCAGATCTCTCTGCAGAACTCAGATTATTTTGGAGCAGATTTTAACTAAGCTATTTAAACTGTTTTTGTCTTTGACACACAAACCATCAAACCAACAAACAAAAGAAAACGTCAAGAGACTCTCAATAAAAGACTGATAGAAAATAGTCAGCATTTTGTCACAGACGTTAAAAGACTTCAACTTCCTCAGTAAGTAGATCCTTTGTCGTTCAACAATGTTCTCAGTGTTTACATCAAACTCGAGTTTGGAATCGAACACAGTTCCTAAATACTTATACGAGCCAACGATCTCCACGTCTTTACCGTTGATAGAGCTGGGTTTAGGTACAACACAGTTACTAAATACTTATACGAGCCAACAACCTCCACGTCTTTACCATTAATAGAGCTGGGTTTAGGTATAACACAGTTACTAAATACTTATACGAGCCAACGATCTCCACGTCTTTACCCTTGATAGAGCTGGGTTTAGGTATAACACAGTTACTAAATACTTATACGAGCCAACAATCTCCATGTCTTTACCCTTGATAGAGCTGGGTTTAGGTATAACACAGTTACTAAATACTTATACGAGCCAACAATCTCCATGTCTTTACCCTTGATAGAGCTGGCTTTAGGTATAACACAGTTACTAAATACTTATACGAGCCAACGATCTCCACGTCTTTACCCTTGATAGAGCTGGGTTTAGGTATAACACAGTTCCTAAATACTTATACGAGCCAACGATCTCCACGTCTTTACCGTTGATAGAGCTGGGTTTAGGTACAACACAGTTCCTAAATACTTATACGAGCCAACGATCTCCACGTCTTTACCGTTGATAGAGCTGGGTTTAGGTATAACACAGTTCCTAAATACTTATACGAGCCAACAATCTCCACGTCTTTACCGTTGATAGAGCTGGGTTTAGGTATAACACAGTTACTAAATACTTATACGAGCCAACGATCTCCACGTCTTTACCGTTGATAGAGCTGGGTTTAGGTATAACACAGTTCCTAAATACTTATACGAGCCAACGATCTCCATGTCTTTACCCTTGATAGAGCTGGGTTTAGGTATAACACAGTTCCTAAATACTTATACGAGCCAACGATCTCCATGTCTTTACCGTTGATAGAGCTGGGTTTAGGTATAACACAGTTACTAAATACTTATACGAGCCAACAATCTCCACGTCTTTACCCTTGATAGAGCTGGGTTTAGGTATAACACAGTTACTAAATACTTATACGAGCCAACAATCTCCACGTCGTTACCATTAATAGAGCTGGGTTTAGGTATAACACAGTTACTAAATACTTATACGAGCCAACGATCTCCACGTCTTTACCGTTGATAGAGCTGGGTTTAGGTATAACACAGTTACTAAATACTTATACGAGCCAACAATCTCCACGTCGTTACCATTAATAGAGCTGGGTTTAGGTACAACACAGTTACTAAATACTTATACGAGCCAACAATCTCCACGTCTTTACCCTTGATAGAGCTGGCTTTAGGTATAACACAGTTACTAAATACTTATACGAGCCAACGATCTCCACGTCTTTACCCTTGATAGAGCTGGGTTTAGGTATAACACAGTTCCTAAATACTTATACGAGCCAACAATCTCCACGTCTTTACCCTTGATAGAGCTGGGTTTAGGTATAACACAGTTCCTAAATACTTATACGAGCCAACGATCTCCATGTCTTTACCCTTGATAGAGCTGGGTTTAGGTATAACACAGTTACTAAATACTTATACGAGCCAACAATCTCCACGTCTTTACCATTAATAGAGCTGGGTTTAGGTACAACACAGTTACTAAATACTTATACGAGCCAACAATCTCCACGTCTTTACCCTTGATAGAGCTGGGTTTAGGTATAACACAGTTACTAAATACTTATACGAGCCAACAATCTCCACGTCTTTACCCTTGATAGAGCTGGGTTTAGGTATAACACAGTTACTAAATACTTATACGAGCCAACGATCTCCACGTCTTTACCCTTGATAGAGCTGGGTTTAGGTATAACACAGTTACTAAATACTTATACGAGCCAACGATCTCCACGTCTTTACCCTTGATAGAGCTGGGTTTAGGTACAACACAGTTACTAAATACTTATACGAGCCAACGATCTCCACGTCTTTACCGTTGATAGAGCTGGGTTTAGGTATAACACAGTTACTAAATACTTATACGAGCCAACAATCTCCACGTCTTTACCCTTGATAGAGCTGGGTTTAGGTATAACACAGTTACTAAATACTTATACGAGCCAACAATCTCCACGTCGTTACCATTAATAGAGCTGGGTTTAGGTATAACACAGTTACTAAATACTTATACGAGCCAACGATCTCCACGTCTTTACCCTTGATAGAGCTGGCTTTAGGTATAACACAGTTACTAAATACTTATACGAGCCAACGATCTCCACGTCTTTACCCTTGATAGAGCTGGGTTTAGGTATAACACAGTTACTAAATACTTATACGAGCCAACGATCTCCACGTCTTTACCCTTGATAGAGCTGGGTTTAGGTATAACACAGTTACTAAATACTTATACGAGCCAACGATCTCCACGTCTTTACCCTTGATAGAGCTGGGTTTAGGTACAACACAGTTACTAAATACTTATACGAGCCAACGATCTCCACGTCTTTACCGTTGATAGAGCTGGGTTTAGGTATAACACAGTTACTAAATACTTATACGAGCCAACAATCTCCACGTCTTTACCGTTGATAGAGCTGGGTTTAGGTATAACACAGTTACTAAATACTTATACGAGCCAACGATCTCCACGTCTTTACCCTTGATAGAGCTGGGTTTAGGTATAACACAGTTACTAAATACTTATACGAGCCAACGATCTCCACGTCTTTACCCTTGATAGAGCTGGGTTTAGGTATAACACAGTTACTAAATACTTATACGAGCCAACGATCTCCACGTCTTTACCCTTGATAGAGCTGGGTTTAGGTATAACACAGTTACTAAATACTTATACGAGCCAACGATCTCCACGTCTTTACCGTTGATAGAGCTGGGTTTAGGTATAACACAGTTACTAAATACTTATACGAGCCAACAATCTCCACGTCTTTACCGTTGATAGAGCTGGGTTTAGGTACAACACAGTTACTAAATACTTATACGAGCCAACAATCTCCACGTCTTTACCCTTGATAGAGCTGGGTTTAGGTATAACACAGTTACTAAATACTTATACGAGCCAACAATCTCCACGTCTTTACCCTTGATAGAGCTGGCTTTAGGTATAACACAGTTTTTACTAAATACTTATACGAGCCAACGATCTCCACGTCTTTACCGTTGATAGAGCTGGCTTTAGGTATAACACAGTTTTTACTAAATACTTATACGAGCCAACGATCTCCACGTCTTTACCGTTGATAGAGCTGGCTTTAGGTATAACACAGTTACTAAATACTTATACGAGCCAACGATCTCCACGTCTTTACCCTTGATAGAGCTGGCTTTAGGTATAACACAGTTTTTACTAAATACTTATACGAGCCAACAATCTCCACGTGGTTTGCCCATGTCTGTTCTAAACTGTATTGAGGTTTACAAAAATTAAATGGGGCAGCCACACCGTATGTAAAAGTCAAATGGGAGGTGGAATTAAATGTCACGCTGACAGAGGGTGATTGGCACAGCAATCGTCCACCAGCTCCAGAAGATGAGGGAATTTGGATGGTAAAATTTGATTCGCTTCTTTATTACCCCCCATATTAAAAATAAACAACTAGGGGAACAACAGCAGTGTTGGAGGCAGTGTGGTCACGGGAGAGCCAATCACTCTCATATCTTTTGGCTCTGTGGAAAAATTCAGACATTTTGGGACAGCGTTATGCTAATTCTAAAAGAGGTGTTTGGTTGCGAGATCCCACGGGACCCCGGATAGTGTACCTGGGTTTAATGCCCGGTGACATCATTCAGAAGAAAGACATTTACCTCCTTAAAATCCTGACACTTGCATGTAAAAAGGCCATCACAAGGAACCGGCTTAAAGGTGATCCTCCAACGACTTGTCAATGGCTGGACATTGTGGAGGAAATGTCCTCCACGGAAAAGCTGACGTTCTATCTGAAGACCAAAGCAAGGACTCACGGACAGCGGTGGAGGAAATGTCCTCCACGGAGAAGCTGACGTTCTATCTGAAGACCAAGGCAAGGACTCACGGACAGCGGTGGAGGAAATGTCCTCCACGGAGAAGCTGACGTTCTATCTGAAGACCAAGGCAAGGACTCACGGACAGCGGTGGAGGAAATGTCCTCCACGGAGAAGCTGACGTTCTATCTGAAGACCAAGGCAAGGACTCACGGACAGCGGTGGAGGAAATGTCCTCCACGGAGAAGCTGACGTTCTATCTGAAGACCAAAGCAAGGACTCACGGACAGCGGTGGAGGAAATGTACTCCACGGAGAAGCTGACGTTCTATCTGAAGACCAAAGCAAGGACTCACGGACAGCGGTGGAGGAAATGTCCTCCACGGAGAAGCTGACGTTCTATCTGAAGACCAAAGCAAGGACTCACGGACAGCGGTGGGGGAAATGTACTCCATGGAGAAGCTGACGTTCTATCTGAAGACCAAAGCAAGGACTCACGGACAGCGGTGGAGGAAATGTCCTCCACGGAGAAGCTGACGTTCTATCTGAAGACCAAAGCAAGGACTCACGGACAGCGGTGGAGGAAATGTCCTCCACGGAGAAGCTGACGTTCTATCTGAAGACCAAAGCAAGGACTCACGGACAGCGGTGGAGGAAATGTCCTCCATGGAGAAGCTGACGTTCTATCTGAAGACCAAAGCAAGGACTCACGGACAGCGGTGGAGGAAATGGACTCCACGGAGAAGCTGACGTTCTATCTGAAGACCAAAGCAAGGACTCACGGACAGCGGTGGAGGAAATGGACTCCACGGAGAAGCTGACGTTCTATCTGAAGACCAAAGCAAGGACTCACGGACAGCGGTGGAGGAAATGGACCGCTTATAAGACTAACAATTAAGCCCTGAAACGATGGAACTAAGGTGTGGAATGTGAATCATAGTACCCTCACAAGTGTCTGTCTGAGTGTATGTATGTAAGTGTGTATATATATATATATATATATATATATATATATATATATATATATATATATATATATATATATATATATATATATATATATATATATATATATATATACACACTTCTTTTTTTTCTCTCTTTTCTTTTCTTTTCGTTTCCCTTTCGTTGTTGTTGTTTCTTGTCGATATTCTTTAAATTTTTGTAAACTTGGAAAATGCAAATAAAGAGTTTAAAAAAAAAAAAGAGACATAAACCTTGAACAGTAAAATAAAATACAAAAATAATAATAATAATAATAATAATAAAAAAACCTAAAGATCTTCCGTTTAAAACTCAAGTAAATCTTTGACCCATTCGGTGGATTAACTTGACCATTGACCTTTTGTCAATTGTCTACTTTACTTTTTCCTCTGCGGGACTAACAGGTTTACTGGTCAGCAGGCTCAGCAAACCTGCTGGAGGACAAACTCCAAGTCTCCCTCTCGCACACGCACACGCACACGCACACACCGACACACGTGCTCAGAGCTGGCTGGGTGAAACATTTGGGCTTGATCTTCTGACATTTCATGGTCATTATCTATCTTTACACATCAGGAGACCACACACTCGCTGACACTGAGGGACAGTGGGCGGTATGATTCATAATTTAAGTGGATATGAGGGAGACATGACTCCCCCATGAGTATTAGGAGGCCAAAATAACAACTGATGTATTTCTCGCAGAACAGGGAAAAAAGATTGCACCTGTTGTGTGTCTTTTGAAAGAAGCGGTGATTACAGGCAAAAAAACAGGAGACGGTTGTAATAAAACAAAAAAGCAGAGGGCAAAAAGGAACAACACGAGTGTCATCTGCTGGAGGGGAGTCGAGGAAAAAACCACGGAAGAAGAAAAGAGATGCGCGAAATGGGTTCACAGTCGAAGTGTAAAAGTCAAAGCATAGCAGCTGCTCCAGCTCTACATTATTCACAACGACTGTTTCCCTCGCTTGGAGGGTCAACATTTATGGAATCATCTACGTCTCAGACGCAAACTTCCGATCACACACAGACAAGATGCACCCCATAAAAGAAATTGAAGAATGAACAGCAATCTCATTGCTGCTTTATTAATTCAATAATTCAATCAATACCCCGCATGGTTGGAATGACAGGCTCACTTCCCCGAAACAGAATTCTCTGCTGCTCTCTGGAGCAAGAAACACACCACACGCTCCCCTTTTGACATTTATCATCCTTCAATGATACACCCCAGTGGACACACACCAACACACAGAAACACACACAGTGGCTGCAGTATTGACCCTTGGTTTTTCTCCTGCAGAGGTTTACTTGGTCTTTGGACACATATCTGACCGGGATTACCGGTTACTACCTCTTTCTGTGTGTGTGTTTATAGAAAGTACCGGTACTGTAACTTCCGGACTATAAGCCGTGCTTTTTTATAGTTTGGCTGTTCATGCGACTAATACTCGGGTGTGACTTATGTATATTACAATATGTACAGTAAACCCCCAATTATCCGCAGTTCCAACTCAAGTACCCGCTACAATTTTTTCATCGTTCCTTCTCGCGCGATTGTTCGAGATCTGAATGCTGAACAAAGTCTCGCCAGATCTGCATCGCATGATCAGTTTGTTTACCTCATCCTTAACGCGGTGTCAATCAATTCCGGTGTTTTGTGGAACTTTTACAGATGGATATAGAAACTCTTGAGATCTGAAACGATCAACGCTTGCTGGAAGAATCCGTGGCCAGAAGTGGTCAATGATCACAAGGGCTTTTTCCTTAAAGACATTCAAATTGCAGCAGCAACGTCTGAGGCGGGGAGGGCCTCATGCAACGGAGGACGAGTGTGAAATCAGAGACTGCAGTAGTACCGGTAATAACGACACAATAGCTAACAGAAAAGCAGAGCTGGCATTTCTTCCTTCTCAGACAGGACAGCAATATGGTGAACTGCTGCTCCGTGTTCATTCATTCATTCATTCATCAGTCTCTTCATTCGAGTCCAAATACTGTGTTAAAATAAGCATGCAGAAAAACAACAGCACATCCTTTGAACAACCTCCTCTTCTGATGCCAGATTTGCAAACTGATTCTTCAAAGAATAGAGACAGTTTAACTGACATATTTAGATCACACACTCGTGTGTCATGAACCCTTGAGCACCCGAGGGAGGGTGTAGAGTCGCTCCAGTACGAAAACCACATCATTCCTCCTGCATCTGCGGTTCAACTGTCTGTCGAATTCTTCTCTTCAGCACCCTGGAATAGACCTGAGGAGTGCGACACCCCACCCTCTGGCCCCCCTTCATCTTGTCTGCCAATCCAAAGGTTATGTCTGCAACCACCATGCGATATTAAAAAAGTGTCAACCAAGGCAGTCCCTGCACATCCAGACTTAAAATACTCAGGGCAAGTCTCATCACCTCAGTAGCTTCAGCCCAGGTGATGGACGAGTCCACCTCTGAGACCTCGGCCTCTGCTTCCTCCATAGAAGACACGGTAAAGGGATTGAGGAGATCGTCAAATGATTCTAACGCCAGGTTAGCAGATCCCCACCTCCACTGGAAACATTGTTGGTGGTGCACCACAGATAATCCTCCTCCACTGCCTCTCCGAGCTCCTCCCAGTTTTTGGCTGTCGTACGCTTGGCCCCCCCGTACCCATCTGCTGCCTCTGGAGTCCCACGAGTCAACAAGGTTTGATGAGAGTCCTCATTCAGCCTGACGACATTCCTTACTTCACCAACGGGCTCTGGGGTTGCCACCGTGACAGACACCAGAGACCCTGCGATCTAGCGCCAGCTGCTTTTATAACGGAGGTGGAGAACGCGGTCCACTCAGACCCAATGTCCCTGGCCTCCCCCGAGACCAGGGGGTTGAAGACAGCACTGACAGAGGGCTCTGGTAGACATTTCCAACAGACCCTCAAACTACATTTGGGCCTACCGAGGATGTCCGGCCCCCCCAGAGCCAACGCATCACCACGTGATGATCAGTTGAGCTCTACTCCTCTCTTCACTCGGGTGTCCAAGACACGCGGCCAGAGGTCCGTTGACACAACAATCAAGTCAGTTGACGACCTCCGGCCTCGGGTGTTATGTACAAAGTGTGACTTGCACAGAAGTGCAATAACAGAACGCCACTCACTGTCACTGTCCACGTGAGCGTTGAAACCCCCCAGAAGAACAATGGAGAACCCCCAGTTGGAGCACGAAGCAGTATTCTTCCCAGGGACGCCAAGAAGGCTGAGTACTCTGCACTACCTTTCGGCTCGAAGACCAAAACAACAGTGAGAAAGCAACCCTCTCGTTCACCGGGACAGACTCCAACACATGGCAGCTAAGCTGTGGCGCTAAAAGCAAGGCCGCACCAGCCCGCTGCTTCTCACCGCGGGCAACACCAGAGAAGCGTCGAGTCCAGCCCCTCCTCGAGGGGTCGGGATCCAGAGCCCAAACTGTCTATATCTAGACAGTATCTCTCAACCGCCCTCACAAGCTCCGGCTCCTCCCCGCCAGCAAGGTTACATTCCATATCCACGAGCCATCTGAGGACTGGGTCGTTGTTCCAATGCACATTAACCCCACCCATCGCTTATCGTTACCTCAGCAGACGCTGTGTCACATGTATATATTTCATTGGTGTTTATATTATAGTATGCTATGGAACACCTGCATTCTCCTTGCCTAGCTGATTGAAATTAATCCAGAGTGGTTCGATGTGATCATGGTGAGCGTGCCAACGTCCTAATGTTTACATTTAGCATAGGTCATGGTGGATCCCTGTGTTGAACATGTTTCACCTCTCAACCGAGACGCTTCTTCAGTTCTGAACGTTAGTGGTCTGTCTGTACCTTGTCGGCATTGTCTGCCGCCAGCAGATTGGTGGCAAGAGTCTGCAGTTTGTGCTGGGCCATGTTCTTCAGCGCTGCCAGGCTGCGGCGAGTCATCGCCTGCTTCAGGTTCACAGCCGAGTGGCTCAGGGTGTCCCCAGTGGCAGGAGCCAGCTCATCACAGGCGTTCAGGATCTCCACAGCCGTTATGCCCATCACACAGCGGTCCAAGGCTCCTGGAAACACAAACGAGTTCACAAGCGTGTCTCAAATGGTTATGACAAAGAAGGAAGTACTATCTTTGTTTGCCTTTTGCTTTTTCGAGCTATTCTTTCATGAACGAAAGGCTGCTAGCATCAGAACAAGAACTGACGGCTTCTGTTATATCTCAAGTTGTACTTCTTATTTTCACGTCTTCAAGGTGCTGACTATCGCTCCGTTCATTTTCTTACTTCACTGTCTTGACTTTCTCTTTTCTTTGATCCTCAATAATGTTGCTGTAGATCAGAAAAAGATATATACACACATATATATGTATATATATATATATATATCAGAGAAGGTAAATATCTGAGCTGTCATGAATAAATGGAGTAAGACCCATGAAAGAGTCTAGACTGGACTATTGGCTTCACTTCTCGCAGCCTATATTCAACCCTAAACAGGACAGCAAAGGCTTCATTAAAGGGTCCGGCCTTGAAGCAGAAGGCCGAGGTCTGTGATGCACGCCATGTTCAGCTTTCTCATGGATAAACTGCCGTGTTCAGCTTTCTCATGGATAAACTGCCGTGTTCAGCTTTCTCATGGATAAACTGCCGTGTTCAGCTTTCTCATGGATAAACTGCCGTGTTCAGCTTTCTCATGGATAAACTGCCGTGTTCAGCTTTCTCATGGATAAACTGCCATGTTCAGCTTTCTCATGGATAAACTGCCGTGTTCAGCTTTCTCATGGATAAACTGCCGCGTTCAGCTTTCTCATGGATAAACTGCCGCGTTCAGCTTTCTCAGGGATAAACTGCCGTGTTCAGCTTTCTCATGGATAAACTGCCGTGTTCAGCTTTCTCATGGATAAACTGCCGTGTTCAGCTTTCTCATGGATAAACTGCCATGTTCAGCTTTCTCATGGATAAACTGCCGTGTTCAGCTTTCTCATGGATAAACTGCCATGTTCAGCTTTCTCATGGATAAACTGCCATGTTCAGCTTTCTCATGGATAAACTGCCGTGTTCAGCTTTCTCATGGATAAACTGCCACGTTCAGCTTTCTCATGGATAAACTGCCACGTTCAGCTTTCTCATGGATAAACTGCCGTGTTCAGCTTTCTCATGGATAAACTGCCGTGTTCAGCTTTCTCATGGATAAACTGCCATGTTCAGCTTTCTCATGGATAAACTGCCGTGTTCAGCTTTCTCATGGATAAACTGCCATGTTCAGCTTTCTCATGGATAAACTGCCGTGTTCAGCTTTCTCATGGATAAACTGCCACGTTCAGCTTTCTCATGGATAAACTGCCATGTTCAGCTTTCTCATGGATAAACTGCCATGTTCAGCTTTCTCATGGATAAACTGCCGTGTTCAGCTTTCTCATGGATAAACTGCCGTGTTCAGCTTTCTCATGGATAAACTGCCATGTCCAGCTTTCTCATGGATAAACTGCCATGTTCAGCTTTCTCATGGATAAACTGCCGTGTTCAGCTTTCTCATGGATAAACTGCCGTGTTCAGCTTTCTCATGGATAAACTGCCATGTTCAGCTTTCTCAGGGATAAACTGTTGATGTATCTTCACACTTTTTGCCTCGTGTGCTCCTAGAAAAGCAGAATGTATTTACTTCCAGCATCTGTACTCCGTGTTTATCAATGTACTATTTTCATATCAATTATATTCAGTTCGTTTCATTTCTTCTCATGGATCATGGGTGTGTGTGTGTGTGCGCCATGCCACATATCAGTACACACACAGTCCTTCATTTCACACTCAGCTACCCTGTAATCTCTCTGCACTGGAGCCACAACAAACATTAAGGCGACATAATAATGGAAAATAAATGCCACTGCAATGTTTTTATTTTCTCCGATGCACAGTCTATAGCAACACGACAAAATTCAGGACTTTCAACAGAGCACCTCAAAATTAAAGTACTTTATTTGGGCAAATGGATTATTGTAGAACTTTCTACCGCTGGTTTAACAGTATTGGATGAAGAGGGCTCCCTTTCTGAGTAATGTCTGAATAATACTTACAAAATACAAATAAAAAGTGTAAGATGACTTTTATTCTGAAAAAGAACTAAAACAGCTCAGAAAAGTAAATTAAGGGTGTCAAATGATCGCGTTAATTGCATTTAATTAATTACAGTCCTCTTTAGCACATTATGTTTTTTAATAATGGGACAAGGTGAGGAGCGGTGAGTGTCGCAACTCGCAAGCAGCCAGTCGCGAGTTAGCAGCGAAGTCGTTAGCAGCTCAGCAAGCCATAGCGAAGCTCGTCACCAGACTAAACTGGAGGAGACGCCCCGCTACGAGCAAGTCTGCAACCGACACGCTGACATAAACTCGCCGAGTGGATAGCGATGCCCCGCAGGCCGGTACACATGGTGGAAGACAAGGGGTTAACAGAGCTGCTGCAAACTGCGTGCAGGAAGACATGATGACCGAAACCAGAACGATGCACGACGGCGAAAAGAAAAACAAGGACATTCTGCAAAGACGGCAGGATGTAAACGACGGGATCTGCTGGAATGGGGTTTCCCTCCGGGATTAATAACGTTTCCTAATTCAAGACTCAATAATGTAATGAATTTAAATGAAAATACCTCAAATTGAGGGCTTTTCTCTGCCATTTTTAGGTGAGATTAAAAAATTTATTAATTTGATTAATTAATTATACATCATAATTACTAAAATAAATTAATTGCATGACAGCACTGAAGTAAATATCATCCAAATGTTTTAAACATTTATTCGGCAGGTGTACATGTCGCCGCTGCAAAGGCAACGATTACTACTCAGAAATAGTTGCAAAGCAGCTCCCTTCTGGAACTTTAACTCCTACGATGGAAACAGATTCATGAGGCCTTGTGGAACTTCAGGCACATCAGACTGTAGGAATCACTGCAGAATTGATAGAGTCTCTGTGCGTCAATAGAAGCAGTGAACTCACAAGTCGTACCGGTTTCCATGGAGACAGAAATGTGAATCTATTGGCCTTACATCTGATTGAATGCACTCTGAGCAGGTTATGGGGGGTCAGAAGAGCTTGATGGAAAGCAGCAGCAACGGGCCATTCAAGGCCACAAACCATGCTCTGTACACAATGAGAATTTGTGGGACCCGATAGTTTTGAAACTAGAAACTAGTTTATTAATATATAATAACCACATCATAAGTTTTAAGTCAATGCCAGCCGATCAGCTTTTAATCAGCCCAAGATGAAGCTGCAGAAGTTACCATGGTAAGGCTCTCACCTGTATCCATCTGCCAGACGTAGACAGAGCCGTCGGAGCATCCGACCACCAGGTAGTCATCTGCTGGGCGCCACTTGATCACCTGGATAGGGAAGAGGTGCCGCGATGCCAGCATGATGCACTTCCGCTCCCTGAGACTGAGCAGGCCGACAGAATGGTCGCTGGCCACAGAGCAGACGCAGTGCTGGACGCGGGTCTGCAGACAAACACGCACAAACCGGCGAGGGAGAGGAGCGGAGGACACAATGGAATGCCAGAGTTTAGTGCAGGACCAGGCCCACAGTCAATCCTTTAATGTACAGGATATTTGTTATTTTTGATCATTTCTTCATTTGGAGAGGTGCTAAGGGATTTAATCGACGGGATGGAGCATTAGTTTGAGATTCCCTCAAGCAAAAACCTGAAGCCAAACAAACGTATCGCAAAATGAAAGCGTTGTTCAAAAAGGTAAAGAATTCCCTCCACTGTAAGACATGGATGCAAGAAGTTATGAATTAGTGGGAACAGCTTAATGTAGGGAGTGAATAAAGCTGACGTCCTATTTAATGCTGTGTGTGGGCAATAATTACATTCATTTTATAATGTAGCAAAGACATCACCCCAATGACAAATCACTGCACTCTCCGCGCATTCATCACAACTGAGACCCAAACAATACAGGCGTCACAATACTAGCGGGAAAAGAAAAGACTGGGAGGAGTCTTACGCTGCAGTTCTCAGGCGGGACAATGAGCTGGGTGATGTCTCCGCCGTGGACGCAGAAAATGTGCTTCATCTCTCCGGTGAAAATGTCCCAGACGATGACGGAGAAGTCCACTCCTCCAGACACCAGTGAGCGCTGGTCATAGCGGGGGGAGACCTGGTACGGATACAGGACGCACGTCACCTTGTTCCGGTGGCCTCTCAGAGTACGATGGGGGGGCCAGCCTGAAAGAGACGCAACGGCTCAGACGTCCTGGAGCCGTTGGAGCATCCAACCACCAGGCAGGAATGTACTTTGAGCAGGTTGTAGCCGTTCAAATAGTCCATTTGATTGATTGATGAAGAAATACAGTACTTTACTACACAGAACTTAGTATAGCAGTTTCTATCGAAATGAAATAAAACTCTAAATTTCCTCTCCTTATATAAATATCTTTGTCCAGAAAGGAGGGACCCGAAGGTCTCCGGATGTTTGGAACCTACGGGCGTGGCCACCCAGCTCAGGGAAGCCAGGCGGAGCAAGAGATGTCTGGCTGGGCTGTGGCCGGACCTTTGGAACCCCTACGGATCTGATGAACGATACAGCTATACGGTATGTATGGTCCAAATGGAAATGTCTGTCATTGACAAATTCCAGATCAAATTATATGTGAATTATTATTGATTAATTAAAAAGGATTTGGATGAAATCTTCTCTTTCTGCAGTTCGGAAAATCGTTCATTTATTTCCTTCTGAATATCGACAACAGGGGTGGGAGAAAGGAAAGTAAGAGTAAGCAGGTACAAACACCACGCTGGCCGTGAAACATTCACTCATTCATCTTCGGGAGCGGGGTACACCCTGGACAAGCCGCCAGGTCATCGCAGGGACACACACACACACACACTCACATCCGTGGACAATTTAGTGTCACCAATTCACCTAATTTGTAAAACAGAGACCATACATTGACTAGAACGCCCTGTTAGAATTAGAACGCTTTATTGTCATTATACACCATGCACAACGAGATCAACCTTGTTGTTATGACAACAAGGTTCATTTCCTCGTCTTCAGTGACACGAGGATGTGCTGCTGTCAGGTGTGGATCCGTTTCCATCCCCCCAACGGTCCAATCAGTGAGCTACTTGTAGGTCCGCATGTTAACAGCTCGTACTTTGTTTATGAACACAGCACGCAAACAAAAAGTGGACCGCTAAAAGAAAGAGCATTTTAAATTTGGAAAATTCTACCAGCAAACGGCGCCGCTCAGCACCGGGCCCCTTCCTCCCTCACCTCTCCGTAGCATGTGCTCCCCCTGCAGCAGCTGAACGATGGCGGTCTGAGTGGCAGGAACAAGGATGATGCTGCCATCTTCTCTGCCGCACACCAGGCGGCCCTGAGACGGGATGTAAACGCTGGCCGTCACCTGAGGAGTCAAAAGACCCACGGCGTCCGGATTAGTTCAGTTTCCTTTGGTCGTCTCCTAAAACCACAACTGCTGCCCGTGTTCAGACCTTAATAGGATCTTCTTTGCCAGGGAGGACACTGAGCTGATCAATGATCCCAGCAGACACCGGGGACAACTTATCAAACGCCTCCTGCAGACTGATGGTGGAGGACACCTGCAGCTCTGCACAGAGACAGGAAAGAGGGAAGCTGCTTTAGCAATTACAGCACAAACTAGCTAAAGCAACACTAACAGCATTGGACATTAAACTCTGGTAACACCTGGTACGGTTGGTAAGTACATGATTTGAAACAAGAACTACATCTTACCACTGTGTCACATTTGATTTTCACAGAGCAGCTAATCTTCTCGTGGAAAATGATTCTGTCGACACAGTAACGCTATTTGTACCTGAGGTGGATGATGTCGGCTTCGGAGGCGAGGCGTCTGGGATGCTCCACAGGGACAGTCTCCCTGCCGAGTCTCCCTGGATCAGCAGCTTATGGAAGGGCTCCCGTCGGCCAAAGAAGAACCGAGTCACAGGAGGACAGATCAGGAGCTGAAGTACAGTGTGGAGGGAAAAGGAAGAAAGGTACAGAATTGCTGCAGCACTCGGTCATTAAATGTGTGTTTTCTGTCTGACCACAACAAACCACAGTCTTTGAACTTGCACTGTGGCTTCCTTCATTCAAAACCCAGCAACGACACGCTGCATGAAAATAGATCCACAACACTGCTTGACCCGCACTGGCGGAAAAACAGGCAGGAGTCACTTCCAAGTAAAACATACAAATGTTTTTCGAGGCCAGTAGTGATGATTAGAATCAAGGAAACCAATATTTGGAATGTGCCTTTGAAACACAAATAAAAACTAGACTCGGAATTTACGATACCACTAATAGATAAGCTCATTTACTGAAATATTAATGTGGTAAAATAAGGTAATATTATGAAATATATACCGTATTTTCCGGATTATAAGTCGCGGTTTTTGTCATAGTTTGGTCGGGGGTGCGACTTATAAATCGGAGCGACTTATATATGCTTTTTTTTACAAAATCTGTGAGCGCAGAGACAGTAGCCTACACATTTCTATAACAGGTGTTACAGGGAACTCTGTGACCCGTCAGAATCTGTCGCGGTTTCTGGAGGTTCAGAGTTATCTGTCACACCTGTTATCTAAAAACACCAATTAGAAGGGCTGATTGAAAATGGCGCCGAAAAGAAAGTCATATTCCGCGGCTTACAAGCTTCAGATAGTGAAATATGGAGCCGAAAACGGCAATCGAGCAGCAGAAAGAAAGTTTGGAGTGAGCGAAAAACTTGTAAGGGACTGGCGAAAAGCGGAGGTTACGCTTACTGAAATGAAGAAAACAAAGAAAGCTAATCGCGGGCGACAAGCTAGGTGGCCGCAGTTGGAGGAACGAGTTCACGCATGGGTGCTTGAACAACGTGCTGCTGGGAGAGGTTTGTCAACGGTGCAGTTGCGTCTCCGCGCCCAGGTGGTTGCCAGGGAGGTGAATATAAACGGCTTTGCGGGAGGACCTTCTTGGTGTTACCGCTTCATGCAGCGCAAACGCCTCTCTATCAGAGCTAGGACGACACTGTCCCAAAAACTGCCAGCGGACTTCCAAGCCAAGGTTGACAGTTTCCGCGCGTTCATTGAAAAGCATGTAAGTGATCACAACGTGACACCGGATCATATTATCAACATGGACGAGGTCCCCCTCACTTTTGACATCCCCATGGGCCGAAGTGTTGCAGAGAAAGGGCAAAAAAGTGTGAATATCGTTACAACTGGTCATGAGAGATCACACTTCACAGTGGTGCTGGCATGTTGTGGAGACGGATCAAAACTGCCACCGATGGTCATTTTCAAACGAAAAACCATGCCAAAAATCCAATCCTCCTCAGTTGAAGTCGCCGTGAACGCGAAAGGGTGGATTGATCAATAAATGATGAACTTGTGGCTTATAAAGTGCTACAATAAGCGACCGGATGGCTTCTTTAGAGCACGCAAAGCTCTGCTTGTGATGGATAGCATGAGAGCGCACATCACACCACAGTTAAAAAATAAATTAAAATTTTTCAACTCCATACCTGCCATCATCCCTGGAGGCTTAACCAAAATACTCCAGCCACTTGATATCTCCGTGAATAGGAGCTTTAAGTCAGTTTTGCGTAACCTGTGGGAGCAGTGGATGACGGATGGAGAGCACAGCTTCACGGCAACCGGGAGAATGCGCCATGCAACTTTCCTGGAAGTCATTGAATGGATCGACAAAGCATGGGCTTCAGTGACAACCGAAACCGTCCTGTCGGGATTCAGAAAGGCTGGAATAATTGGAACTGCAACTGACGACGAGTCTGATGTAAGCGACGTAGAAGAGGAAGCGGCGTCTTGTCTACCTGCCGAGTTGGGGGAGTTGTTCAAAAGTGACACCGAGGATGAAGATTTCCTTGGATTTCGTGATTCTGAATAAAACCTGATATTTTGGTAAACGTGTTAGCATGTTCTTTGTGCTGTATGTTGTTTGGTGTTGGATTTTATCAAATAAATTTTCCCCAAAAATGCGACTTATACTCCAGTGCGACCTATATATGGTTTTTTCTTCTTAATTATGCATTTTTTGGCTGGTGCGACCTACAATCCGGAGCGACGTATAATCCAAAAAATACGGTATTTACTATTCTTAAATATCTAATCATGTTATTATAAATATTTCAGAATGATTGTTTTAACAATGGCATACTTTTTCTTTTCCAATAAGGATTTAGTTGTTTGACAACTTCACAACACTTTGCTGACCCCTGCGTCAGCTAGTGGCGCCAGATCAAGTATCAGAGCCTGTCAAACAACTAAATCCTTATCAACGTTTTAAACGCAAGTTTGAAGTAAGGAGAAAAGACACGACAATATCTAGTAATACAAACATGAATATCTTGCAGAAGGTGCAGTCAACACTTACTGCTTTACTTCACAATGTTCTATCCTGAATGGCGTCTTTTAAATTAAGCGTCTGCCTTCTTTAAATAAAGAAATGGATGGATGCTCACGGAAAGTCAAATCAACGGCTTTCAGTTTTTAAGCTTTCATTTTACCTGTTCCGTGGAACAAACTTATGAAACCGGTGACCGTCGTGAAGGATGGTGGACTGACCTGTTTGTCTGAGTAGTTTGCAATTCTGTAGACCAGCGGAGGAATTGAGCCTTCTTTGGTTTTCCCAACGTCAATGCGGAAATGTTCACTAGCAGGAAGACAACTGTGGAACGCACACAAAAAGCTAATCAACGTATTTCACTAATTATAGGCCAGTCTCTCTTCTACCTCAATTTTCAAAAATCCTAGAAAAACGATTTTCTTACAGATTAGACAAATTCATAGGAAAATATAACTTACTCGCTGATAGTCAATATGGATTTAGATCAGAACATTCAACATCACTTGCTTTAACTGAACTCGTAGAAATGATAACAGATTCAATAGATAAAAAGCAATATGCAGCAGGAATATTCATTGATTTAAAGAAGGCTTTTGATACAATTAACCATGATATATTGATTAAGAAATTAGAGTTATATAGGATCAGAGGTGTGGCTTTGAATTGGGTTAAAAGTTATTTAGGAAATAGAGAGCAATATGTTAAGGTTGGTGACTGTTCTTCAGAAAGACTGACAATTACGTGTGGGGTCCCCCAGGGGTCAGTATTGGGACCAAAACTATTTCTCCTTTACATTAATGACATATGCAACGTATCCAGACTGGTTAAATGTATTTTGTTTGCGGATGACACAAATATTTTTTGTACGGGTGAGAATATGCAGCAACTTTTGAATGTTATCACTTCGGAATTAAGTAAAATAAGAATATGGTGCGACAAAAATAAATTATCTATAAATTTGAGCAAAACAAAAATTATGTTTTTTGGAAATTGTGATATACAGAATCAGGTACAAATCGATGGTGTGAACATTGAAACAGTAAGGGAAAATACAGGGAGTGATAATCGACAACAACATTTGCTGGAAACCTCACATTAGGTATGTTAAATCAAAAGTGTCTCGCAGTATTTTAGTCCTTGTCAAAGCAAAGCATGTCTTAGATCAAAAAGCTTTATTCATTCTATACAACTCTCTAATCATTCCATATCTAGATTATTGTTCGGAGATATGGGGAAACACAAAACTGCACTCCATCCACTTTTTATTTTGCAAAAAAGAGCAATACGTATCGTTCATAAACTACACTAATGATTTATCCTGGCAATATCGAAGTCTGAAATTTATTGATTTGGTACAGCATAAAACAGTTCAAGTTTTATATAAAGCAAATTATTTATTACCACACAATATACAAAAAATGTTTCATGAGAGACGCCAGGGCTACAATTTCAGAAATATGTCAAATCTAAAGGTCCGTAGAATACGCACAACAAAGAAGGGTTTTTGTATTACTGTCTGTGGAATAGAGTAAGTAATGAAATGAAAAATATGTTGAGTTTGACTTTATTTAAAAGAAGGCACAAAGGACAATAACTAACACAATCGCTCATGGGTCCAAACATGTTAGGAATTACTATCTTCATTAGCAAAAAATGTTGATTATACAAAGGTAGAGAATGCTATGTACATTGGCTAGTAAATTTATAATTAAAGATAATGTTTAAGTTGAAATGCAACCATCGGGCGACCTACACACTCACGCCCACACACACACGACACTCAACAGCACGACAGCTTTAATTTGAGTTATTGTTAATTAATGTGCTGCGTGTGTGTGAATATGTCTGTATATGTTTATGTATACGTGTGCGCATGTATTCGCCGTTGTTTTATCTTTTTTTTATTCTTTGTTGTTCACATGGTCGAAATAACTAACTAACTGTTAACATCTGTTTGAGTACCGTTATCTACCATGAATCCAACTGAGCATTGCCTCAGGAAGGCAGCGCATTATACCAAGCAGAGACACGAGAGCCAGGGGAGCGGCGGATTTACCTGGCTGGCAGCTTGTAGATGTAGCTGCAGCCATCTTCAGTCCATATGATCACTTTGTCAACAGCAATGAACTCTCCTCCTGTCCAGGCCTGATCACCGTCACTGGGCACCGAGCAGAGCAGCGAGTAGTCACCTGCATCAAACACCTGCCACACACACACAGGAAAGAGATGGACACACATTCCTTGGAGTTGCTCAGACTTTGGCCACAACAGTGCTCTGCTTCAGTATTAATCAGCGAGCCCCAAGTGTCACCCATTTGTTTGCTGACCCTGTTTGTGGCAGCCAGACGTGGCCACATTTGGCTGAGAAAGCGGAAAAGAGGAGGACACTGACAGGACTTGAACTGAACGAGTAGCTGTGGAGATACTGTGGTAAAGGCTTTCCATTCCCAAGGTAACCACGTCCCAAAGCATATCCTTCTTGATTGTCAACGGGATCCCTCTTACGCGCTCCAGCTATTGCACGAGCAGCAGCATTCTGAATCAACTGCAGGCGTGCAGGGAGGACTGGCCAGTGGCTACCAAAGTATAGCGCATCGCAGTAATCCGGCATCGAGGTGAATCAGGTGGGGATCAAAATGCTCCTGCGCAAGAATCAGCCTTACCTTCCTCAGCTGCCTTAAATGGAGGAAACCCGACGGAACCACTGCACTGATTGAATCACTATCAATCTTGAAGCCCAAGTCCGAGACAGTAGGCTTCTCAAGCAGTGCCAGCAGGCCCAGATTGACAAGGTGGGGCCCACGGGAGCCAGTCGGACCCAATACCATCACCTCAGTTTTGTTACCCTCGCCGAAGAGGAGGCGAGGGTATTGCAATTGGGTGCGTTTGTTTGTTTGTCTGTCTGTCTGTCTCTCCGAGCGCATAACTCAAAAACTAGTAACCCAATCAACTTGAAATTTTTACACAAGCAAGGTTCTGTCCGTGGCTCGGTTCTCCCCGAGAATGGCGTTGATCCGGATCTGGATCCAGATTCTAGAATTATTTTTATATCTGGAATCGTGCCTGTGCTGTAAACTGTCACTTTAAGAGGGAGGGACACGAATGGCATGATGGGAAAAAGAGTCCAGAAGGAGTCGTGTAGTACGTTCCGGAGCAGCAAGCTAGAGCAGGTTTGGCCCCTCTGATCCGGAAGCCCTGTTTACTGTCTCACAAGATCCAATAGTCTATTGGAGGCGGGGTCTGCAGTCTCTGATTGTCGTTTTCTAGTTTTCATTGAGGCTCAGGAAATTAAGGGATAACCAGGCTTCGACATCCTCAAAGCAGGCTAGCAGCCGCTTAATTGACATAGTGTCCCCTCGTCTGAGTGGCACATAGATTTGAGTGTTGTCTGCATAGCAGTGAAACGAAATCCCATACGCAAGAAAAACAGATCCCAGGGGAAGCAGGTACAGGATGAAAAGCAAGGAGCTGAGAATGGATCCCTGTGGAACGCCGCGTGACAGGTGAGCAAAAGCGGATTCCTTTCCAGCAAGGTAAACACACATAGTTCTGTCTGAGAGATAAGTGCACTACCAGCGATGCCCACTCGGTGCTGCAGCCGAGATACTCGTATTTTGTGGTCCACTGTGTCAAAAGCACCGGTCAGATCCAGCAGGACAACAACAACATCATCACAAGTCATTTGACAGGATGTCATTTAGAGCCCTTAGTAGGGTTGTCTCTGTGATGTGTCCAATCTTAAGCCCTGACTGGAAGACCTGCAGGATCTTGTGCTCATCAAGGAAAGACTTCAGCCGACCAAAAACAACCTTCATGAATGGCAGCTTGGAGATCGGCCTGTAATTCGTCAGCTCAGTCTGATCTAGCGCAGGGGGTTGAACAACATGCTTAAAACTTGAAGGGACCACACCAGAAGAGTCTGCTATTGATAATGGAAGAACCATTATCAGAATGTAAACCAGTGAGGGGGGACAGGATCACTAAAGGCTTGATACGGGCCCCATCCTGTAAGAGAGACAGTCACAGGTTGAAACTCATCAAACACAGCCTGGCAGGGGGCGGGGCGACAGGGATCACAGGCCGCAGCTGAGCTGAGATGATTGCCCTCGTAGTGGCAACCTTGCCAATGAAAATGTTCAGGAAATTTATATACAATGGAACGGGAGTCGCACAACTCGGTTTTCCAAGGCGACCGAACACACGCGAACAAAGGCGGAGTCTACCCGAGTAGGTTCAGTTTGAATCGACCTGCTATAGAAGACAGACTTCGTCTTTTTTACTTTGTGTGCGTATTTATCTGCTTTGCTCTCTTTAGCCCTTAATGTTGGATCCAAAGAAAGGCAGCAGTAAAACTACTGGAAAAGAAAAGAGGAAAGTAGGGAGAAAAACTGTTGAATTGAAGAAGGAAATAATCACCAAATATGAAAATGGCGTCCGTGTCGGGACCTTGCTGCAGTACGGGATGGAGAAATCTAGAATTTAGACTTTTCTTAAGAAAGCTGAGCTGAAGAGAAAGAGAAGGGGAACTAAAACCCAGCAGGACAGTTACCCAGTCATTTCATGGAGGACTCCCTCCCTCTGATTTCAGAGTTATTACTAAACGCATTAGACAATGGCAACCAATATAACATGTGGAGCACATTTATATGGCCTTACAGCTACAGTTGGCGCTTGGCGATCAACCATAATGCTGATATGACTTGCTTCATACAGTTACTGGAGGTGATGTCGTTCTTACCCTCCAATACTTGGAGCAGACGACCAGCAGGCTGCTCTGGGTGAAGGCACAGAAGGAAATACTCTGACAGCCCTGACAGTAGACGGGTTTGGACTCTTCCTCAAACACAGGGTCTTGGTCCTGAACGAACAGCACACATGCACGCGCGCACACACAAATCAACGTTTGACACGCAAAAGAAGGATCACTGATACATCAGCTGATGGATGTCTTGATTGAGTTTGAGATATCCTGATTACTCTGAGGTGTAATTTACACACAGATACAATTTTAAAGTAAATATCAGAATACTCTCTAAGAGTAATGTTTTTCTGTTCTGGTTTGCGTTGCCTTCTACTTGCGTACCTGCATCCTGCTGACCTCAGCGGTGATAATCCAGACCTTTAAAATCCCTGTCACCGACACTGCCACCACTGTGTCCTCTGGGAAGAGGCAGAGTCAAAGTTAGCACCTCGCAGTTCATCGCACAAACTAGCCTGTTCACAGCGGACATGCCGTTGCATTAACATCTGGCTATTTCACATTTCTGAAGATCTTAACACTTCTGCAAGCATTTATCAAAAGGATGTTACGGTGGAAATCCTTAACCCATATCTGGGATAGCTCAAATAATCAGCTACCTTGTGTCTCCTGCTAACTAGAAACATGACGCTAGCTCTCGCCACAAACACCTGACAGATGTTTGTTCAGCTAATTCCAGTGAAACTAAAGGGGTTCAAACACATACACAAACCTAACTAACGCTGAAGTCAAATACACTTTTGTATTAATGTATATGTAATGTATTTTCCGGACTATATTCATAGTTTGGCTGGTCCTGCAACTTGTATATATTAAAATATCTAATCTCATATATGAAGACATGACCAAGGAGTAAACATGACCTACAGCCACGAGAGGGCGCTCTAGGCTTGTGACAACTATGTGATACTCCTGTAACATTAATTTATGTACAACTGAGAGACTGAACACAAATGCTCCCAAAAAGAAAATCCTATTCTGCAGGTAGTAAAATATGTAGCGGAAAACGGTAATCAAGCAGCAGAAAGAAAGCTTTGAGCCAGAAACTTGTGTAGGACTGGCGAAAAGCGGACGCTATACTCTTACTGCAATGAAGAAAACAAAGAAAGCTCATCGCGACCTGTGTTCCGTTCATGTATTTCGTTAAATAACCGTGCACCTATTCAACTTGTGTGTGGTTGGGTTTGGGAAAATACATTTCCCTGAAATTGTGACTTACCGTCCATTGCGGCTTGTGTTTTTTCTTCTTTGTGACATTTTTTGACATGCGACTCATAATCCAAAAAATACAGTAATTGTGCCTGGCCTTCACCACAAAAAGAAATCTCATCCATTTGTTCTTCTCGCATTTTTCCCCCAGCTCCAACCGTGTGCCTCACCTTGTGTTCTATGGGATCGGATGATGCTCATGGAGCTGATCCAGTCAGGAGAGATCTTGGACACCAGTGAGTATAGGACCTCCAGGCTGGTGGCATCGATCACAAGAATTTCGGGGTAATGGCCATTGCAAAGCAGACGTCCCTCCCTCTGAGTGCCGATGGTAAACTGGTAGAACTGGAGGATCATATACGAGCAGGAGAAACATGAAGGAGGCCACAATCAAACCGACCAAGAGCTGATCATGAAAACAACGATTCTTGGCCTTCCAGAAGCTGAAAGGGTTAAACTCCTCCCATCCCTGGTATTCTCTTAAAATGATGATGCAAAGGCAAAGAGCTTAGAAACTCGAAGTACATGTAAAATATTTTACCCAGATTATGGAAGTCCTTTTAAGTATTTCTTATATATTTTTTCCAATCTCTTGCTTTTTTTACTGTATTAAGCAAATTAATTACACATAAAATATAACGCTGGGAGAAATATCTGATCAAGTGCACAAGCAGAGAGCCAGCCATACCTAAATGCTTGTTCTCACGTGAAAACAAGCCGCTACCCTTTAGAACTGAGGGTGTGATTTACCTGTATGCCAGTGTGAGCACAGGCCAGCTTGGTGAACTCAATGCAGCGTCCATCATTTACATCCCACAAGCACATTTCCCTGGAAAGATGGAGAGAACGTTAGACATGAACGAGTAGGAACTTCTCTGCAGTTGATCTTACATCCTGGCTCCAGATGCATGAGCGTCTGAAGATGAGACAATAATGATCGTCTGATTTTCAAGAGGATGAATGAATTTAAACTTCTACAATGTGCAGCAGTCATGTTATAGATGAACTAGATATTTCGTTTCGATTCTGATCCTCTTTTATGAAAAGATTTTCTAGGTGCAGCCAAGGCGTTGAGGGGGTGATGATGATGATGAATATATTTATTAGATAGAATGTTAGAGTACAAGTACAGTCACACAGTAGCATGTATTACAGTACAAGTACAGTCACACAGTAGCATGTATTACAGTACAAATACAGTCAAACATCCTGTCTAAGAGGAGCATTTCTAAAAAGCCCTTGCGGTCTTGTTTCCGTTGAAAGTCCTTCGTACATAAATCATCCACAATTAACAATACAAATTTAACAATACAAATAAAAATAAAACCAATATTAAATTACTCAATTGATGCAAAATTACAATAAATTACAATAAATTACAAAGACACTTAATATGTACAACGTAGGTGGACAAAAAAGGGGGGGGGGGGTTGATCCGGAGAGAGTCGTGATGACTATCTCCGTTTCTGCCCCCCTGAAAGGTGTATTTTTAGGGCCTTTTTGAAGGAGGCCAAAGAGGTGCATGTTTTGAGGGCAGGAGTCAAACAGTTCCACCCTTAGGGGGCAGTATTGTAAAAAGATGATTTACCCATGTTAGTCCTGTAGGAGGGGGTAATCAGGTTGTTGTTTGAGCTCCCTCTAGTGTTGTGGCTGTGGAGGTGTTTATTCAGGTATGCAGGGATTGAGGGGACTGAGGGCAGAGCTGCATTGACTATTTTAAATGCCAATCCCATTTTGAGTTGTTTAACCCTGTCTTCTACCCTGAGCCATTTTAGGCTAGCAAAATGTCCAGGAAGAAGGAGGGTCATGGCCCCAGATTGAGGAGTAGCCGAATCAGTTTGTTTTGGGAGGTTTGGAGCCTGGTTTTCAGGGACATTTTGATGTTTGAATACCAGGAGGTGCTAGCATAGTCAAAGAGGGGCTGAACGAGGCTCCAGCAAGAGTCCGGAGAGCACGTCTGTTGACAAAAGTAGACGGGCTGGGCTGTGGCTCAGTTGGTAGAGTGGGTCGTCCAAAGTCGGTGGTTCAAATCCCAGCTCTGACTGTCTGCATGTCGAAGTGTCCTTGGGCAAGACACTGAACCCTGAATTGCTCCCAGTGGGCTGGCAGCACCTTGCATGGCAGCAGTCGCCCACTACAGTGGGAATGGGTGAATGGGTGAATGTGAGGCCTAATGCAAAGCGCTTTGAGCACCGCGAAGCGGTGGAAAAAGCGCTATATAAGTGCAGTCCATTTACATTCTGCCCAAAAATCTTGTTCTCTGATTGACTTTTTTGATCACCTTAGTTGCCATACTATCACCAGACAGGTATTTGTCAAGAACACAGCCCAAATAGGTAATCTCTACTTTGCTGGAGATTACTGTATTATCGACTGTGACCTTGAAATCATCAACATTTATCTCACTTAGAGAGTGTTTAGACCCAAAAAGAATAGATTCTGTTTTACCAAGGTGTAGTGACAGTTTGTTATCGGTAAGCCAAGTACGGATTCTGGTGAGCTCAGAGCTGAGAGCTTCCTCAACCTGCACTTTGTCCTCTCCCGAAATCAGGAGTGCTGAGTCATCAGCAAACAGGAACAATTTGCAGTTACAGGCAGCATTCATGTCGTTAATGTATAGGAGGAACAGTAACGGCCCTAGAATGCTGCCTTGAGGAACCCCACAGCTCACCGGGAGGGACGAGGACGAGGTTCCGTTTATGTCTACCATTTGTTCTCGTCCCTCTAGGTACGATTTCATCCAGTTTACTGATGTGCTATCAAAACCAATCGCCCCTAGTTTATTCAATAGGATTGAATGGTTAACGGTGTCAAAGGCCTTCTGGAGGTCCAGCATGACCATGCCGCAGTACTTGCCCGAGTCTACTTCACGCTTAATGTAGTCGGTCAGATATATGAGGCACGTGTCAGTGGAGTGGGATGTTCTGAAGCCTGATTGGAATTCAAAGAGCAGGCTATGCTCGGCGAGGTAGCGGTTGATTTGCTCCTGGATTATTCTCTCCATAACCTTTGAGATGGAACAAAGGATGGAAACAGGGCGGTAGTTGCCAGGTTCTAATTTGTTTCCTTTTTTATACAGAGGGATAACCCGCGCCGTCTTGAATTCCTGTGGGACGTGGCACTGATTGATGGATAAATTTATCAGATGGGTTACCACGGGGGCGATAGAGACAGCTGCGTCTCTGAGGAACCGGGTGGGTATGTGGTCGAGGCCCGTGGCCTTGTTAGGTTGAAGGGCAATTAGTTGTTTTAGCACATCAACGGTATTTACAGGTGTGAAAGAGAAAGTGTCCTTTTTAGCACCTAGCTTCTCATAGTAGTTTGGATGTGGTCAGAACCATACAGACCTGAATGTGGGGGGAGTTTGCTGACCAACAGGGGGCAATAGTGGTGAAAAAGCTGTTAAAACAATTAGCTAGCACCAACCTGTCGGTCTGGAGCGAACCACTTGAGTTAATGCAGATATTTCTGGTTTTTGTTTGGAGTCTGTTGCTGCAGCCTAATTGTTTTAGGGCCTCCCACAGTTTTTGTGGGTTGCTTTTGTTTGCCTCAATGTTATCATTTAAGAAATTCTTTTTGGCATCTTTTATCATTTTGTTAACCTCATTGCGTAGTTTTCTGCTTTTTTCAAGTAGTTCCTCGTTGTTGGTTTTTCTGTACTCAGAGTAACATTTGTTTCTGAGCTTGATGGCATTCAATATTTCCCCCTTCATCCAAGGTTCTGTACGGGTTCTGACCCGAACAGCTCTTATGGGTGCTATCTTATCAATTACAGACAGAAATGCAGATTTAAAGGAAGACCAGGTCCCCTCCGACAGAGGCGGAGTTTAACGCATCAGACCAATCAGTTTCCTCCAGCGCTGTTGTTAGAGCTTCTGGGGAGTAATGCTTCATGGTTCTGCAGTTTATTGTGGTGTGACAATGGGCTGCAGGTCTATGAATTTTTCAAGTGCAGAAGATCATGTTGTGATCACTTAAATTGCACTCGATGACACCACTGTTTTTGATTCTAGATTTGTCCGATGTCAGGATTAGGTCTATGATGGTTCTAGAAGATTTGAAAGTGGGAGTGTCTCTCCAAAGGACATTGGTGTTACAATCTCCTATCAGAATGACCTCCGAGCTTCCCAAGCCGATCACATGCTTCTCCAATAAATCATAGAATGAATTTTGGTCTGGGGGTCTGTACACTGCACCAATGACCAGAGGTTTAGCTCTGGGATAAATGATTTTTACCCAGACAGACTCTGTGTCTGTTCCTAGTTCTGGTAGAACGGTGAAGTTGAGGTCTGATCTGACGTAGATGCAGACCCCGCCCCCATGACGGTCCCTGTCCTTCCTGATAACAGTGTAACCCTTGATCTCAATCTCAGTGTCTTTACAAGAAGCACCCAGTTTGGTTTCAGAAAAGGAGAGAATTCCAACATTACGTTGCCAAACATCTGTAATTATGTTCTGTATAAAAGTTGAATTTGGTGTTCAAAAAGTCTTTTTCAAAATCTTGAAAAAGAGGGGGTCGTATTACATCCGGGCCAAGATGCTACATCCTGACGTTGGCATGCGTTATAGTTGTTCATCAACATGTTCCTCTTGATTGACACAGGTAGAACGTCATCAGTGCACTTTGTGTGCAAGAGAGTCAAAGGATGCACCAAACAGACCTGTATGTGATGCAGAACAAAGACCAGCCTGCTTTAACAAAGACCAGCCTGCTTTAACAAAGACCAGCCTGCTTTAACAAAGACCAGCCTGCTTTAACAAAGACCAGCCTGCTTTAACAAAGACCAGCCTGCTTTAACAAAGACCAGCCTGCTTTAACAAAGACCAGCCTGCTTTAACAAAGACCAGCCTGCTTTAGACCAGCCTGCTTTAACAAAGACCAGAGCCTGCTTTAACAAAGACCAGCCTGCTTTAGACCAGCCTGCTTTAGACCGGCCTGCTTTAGACCGGCCTGCTTTAACAAAGACCAGCCTGCTTTAGACCAGCCTGCTTTAACAAAGACCAGCCTGCTTTAGACCAGCCTGCTTTAACAAAGACCAGCCTGCTTTAACAAAGACCAGCCTGCTTTAACAAAGACCAGCCTGCTTTAGACCAGCCTGCTTTAACAAAGACCAGCCTGCTTCAACAAAGACCAGCCTGCTTTAACAAAGACCAGCCTGCTTCAACAAAGACCAGCCTGCTTTAACAAAGACCAGCCTGCTTCAACAAAGACCAGCCTGCTTTAACAAAGACCGGCCTGCTTTAACAAAGACCAGCCTGCTTTAGACCAGCCTGCTTTAACAAAGACCAGCCTGCTTTAACAAAGACCGGCCTGCTTTAACAAAGACCAGCCTGCTTCAACAAAGACCAGCCTGCTTTAACAAAGACCAGCCTGCTTTAACAAAGACCAGCCTGCTTTAACAAAGACCAGCCTGCTTTAACAAAGACCAGCCTGCTTTAACAAAGACCAGCCTGCTTTAACAAAGACCAGGCTGCTTTAGACCAGCCTGCTTTAACAAAGACCAGCCTGCTTTAACAAAGACCAGCCTGCTTTAACAAAGACCAGCCTGCTTTAACAAAGACCAGCCTGCTTTAACAAAGACCAGCCTGCTTCAACAAAGACCAGCCTGCTTTAACAAAGACCAGCCTGCTTTAACAAAGACCAGCCTGCCTTAACAAAGACCAGCCTGCTTTAACAAAGACCAGCCTGCTTTAACAAAGACCAGCCTGCTTTAGACCAGCCTGCTTTAACAAAGACCAGCCTGCTTTAACAAAGACCAGCCTGCTTTAGACCAGCCTGCTTTAACAAAGACCAGCCTGCTTTAGACCAGCCTGCTTTAACAAAGACCGGCCTGCTTTAACAAAGACCAGCCTGCTTTAGACCAGCCTGCTTTAACAAAGACCAGCCTGCTTTAGACCAGCCTGCTTTAACAAAGACCAGCCTGCTTTAACAAAGACCAGAGCCTGCTTTAACAAAGACCAGCCTGCTTTAGACCAGCCTGCTTTAACAAAGACCAGCCTGCTTTAACAAAGACCAGAGCCTGCTTTAACAAAGACCAGCCTGCTTTAGACCAGCCTGCTTTAACAAAGACCGGCCTGCTTTAGACCAGCCTGCTTTAACAAAGACCAGCCTGCTTTAACAAAGACCAGCCTGCTTTAGACCAGCCTGCTTTAACAAAGACCAGCCTGCTTTAACAAAGACCAGCCTGCTTTAACAAAGACCAGCCTGCTTTAACAAAGACCAGCCTGCTTTAACAAAGACCAGCCTGCTTTAACAAAGACCAGCCTGCTTTAACAAAGACCAGCCTGCTTTAACAAAGACCAGCCTGCTTTAGACCAGCCTGCTTTAGACCAGCCTGCTTTAACAAAGACCAGCCTGCTTTAGACCAGCCTGCTTTAACAAAGACCAGCCTGCTTTAGACCAGCCTGCTTTAACAAAGACCAGCCTGCTTTAACAAAGACCAGCCTGCTTTAACAAAGACCAGCCTGCTTTAGACCAGCCTGCTTTAACAAAGACCGGCCTGCTTTAACAAAGACCAGCCTGCTTTAACAAAGACCAGCCTGCTTTAACAAAGACCAGCCTGCTTTAACAAAGACCAGCCTGCTTCAACAAAGACCAGCCTGCTTCAACAAAGACCAGCCTGCTTTAACAAAGACCAGCCTGCTTTAACAAAGACCAGCCTGCTTTAACAAAGACCAGCCTGCTTCAACAAAGACCAGCCTGCTTCAACAAAGACCAGCCTGCTTTAGACCAGCCTGCTTTAACAAAGACCAGCCTGCTTTAACAAAGACCAGCCTGCTTTAACAAAGACCAGCCTGCTTTAACAAAGACCAGCCTGCTTTACAAAGACCAGCCTGCTTTAGACCAGCCTGCTTTAACAAAGACCAGCCTGCTTTAACAAAGACCAGCCTGCTTTAACAAAGACCGGCCTGCTTTAACAAAGACCAGCCTGCTTCAACAAAGACCAGCCTGCTTTAACAAAGACCAGCCTGCTTTAACAAAGACCAGCCTGCTTTAACAAAGACCAGCCTGCTTTAACAAAGACCAGCCTGCTTTAACAAAGACCAGCCTGCTTTAACAAAGACCAGCCTGCTTTAACAAAGACCGGCCTGCTTTAACAAAGACCGGCCTGCTTTAACAAAGACCAGCCTGCTTTAACAAAGACCGGCCTGCTTTAACAAAGACCGGCCTGCTTTAACAAAGACCGGCCTGCTTTAACAAAGACCGGCCTGCTTTAACAAAGACCAGCCTGCTTTAACAAAGACCGGCCTGCTTTAACAAAGACCGGCCTGCTTTAACAAAGACCGGCCTGCTTTAACAAAGACCGGCCTGCTTTAACAAAGACCGGCCTGCTTTAACAAAGACCGGCCTGCTTTAACAAAGACCGGCCTGCTTTAACAAAGACCGGCCTGCTTTAACAAAGACCGGCCTGCTTTAACAAAGACCAGCCTGCTTTAACAAAGACCAGCCTGCTTTAACAAAGACCAGCCTGCTTTAACAAAGACCGGCCTGCTTTAACAAAGACCAGCCTGCTTTAACAAAGACCAGCCTGCTTTAACAAAGACCAGCCTGCTTTAACAAAGACCAGCCTGCTTTAACAAAGACCGGCCTGCTTTAACAAAGACCGGCCTGCTTTAACAAAGACCAGCCTGCTTTAACAAAGACCAGCCTGCTTTAACAAAGACCAGCCTGCTTCAACAAAGACCAGGCTGCTTTAACAAAGACCAGGCTGCTTTCCTGCTTTGGGTTCTGTCCAGCCAGGCAGAGATCACGTAGCACCCGCTTTCACACGTAATGATATTCTTGAAGAGATGGTGAGGACCCTTCCGTCGGTGACCTGGGTGTGTGCGTGGACGTGGACTCACCCACGTGGACTCACCCGCTCTCTGACGCGCTGACCATGTACTGCTTGTCACTGCAGGTGTTGGCTTTGGACAGACAGCTGATGGAGGCAGTGTGACCAAACAACATGGCCCTGGGACAGAGCTGGGTGGAAAAGAACAGTCAAGCAGAGGAACCGGACGACGGCATCTCCTGGCTCAACACACCTCAAGCTCCGGAGTCACGTCCCAGAGGCACATTTGTCCATCATGACAGCCGGTGATGATGGTGCTGCAG
The DNA here is from genome assembly GCF_040956055.1 of Brachionichthys hirsutus. Classification (NCBI taxonomy): domain Eukaryota; kingdom Metazoa; phylum Chordata; class Actinopteri; order Lophiiformes; family Brachionichthyidae; genus Brachionichthys; species Brachionichthys hirsutus. Next base: position 70,826 of record NC_090915.1, on the reverse strand, counting down.
TCGTCCATCACCAGGAGACTGCTGATACAGTGGGTGGGCGCCATGCGGCCCCACAGCACGATGGGCAGGACCAGATTGTTCCCCGACATTAGGCTGACGTGTCTAAAAGGATGGCAGGACAGTAAGGAAGAGAGACAGGGGCAGAGACAGAGACCGGGACCGGGACCGGCAGCAAAAATGATTTAGCAGACAGAGACAGAGACAGAGACCGGGACCGGCAGCAAAAATGATTTAACAGACAGAGACAGAGACAGGGACGGGGACAGGGACAGGGACAGGGACAGAGACAGGGACAGGGACAGAGACCGGCATAGAGACCGGGACCGGCAGCAAAAATGATTTAACAGACAGAGACAGGGACAGGGACAGGGACAGGGACAGGGACAGGCAGCAAAAATGATTTAACAGACAGAGACAGAGACAGGGACAGAGACCGGGACCGGGACCGGCAGCAAAAATGATTTAACAGACAGAGACAGGGACAGGGACAGGGACAGGGACAGAGACCCGGACAGAGACAGAGACCGGCATAGAGACCGGGACCGGCAGCAAAAATGATTTAACAGACAGAGACAGAGACAGAGACAGAGACAGAGACCGGGACAGGGACAGGGACAGAGACAGGGACAGGGACAGGGACAGAGACAGGGACGAGCAGCAACAATGGTTTAGCCCCCGGTGATGGTGGTGCTGCAGCCTTGGTCTATCAACACAACAGCGGCCTTGGTCTCGTCCAGCCACGCCCAGTGTGACTGCTTCCTGCTTCCGGCTTTACGCGACCATATATAACTATAAATCCTCGTCGGGTCATCAAAGGCAGCGCCAGTCACGCCGCGTTAGAATGACGAGTTGTGTACGTCATTAAACCGACTCCGGGGACAGGACAAACACCGACGGAGACGAGCCTACCGGCCGCTGGGGGACACATTACCGGGGCAGTGATCTGTCGAAAGCTAATGCTAACCCGGGTTAGCAACATGGCTAACGCAACCGAAACAGGCTGATATTAGATTACCTGAAAAGTATTCCTCCTGGTGCATTCCCGTTTAATATCAGGTGTACCCCGGAATAACTCCCGTCGAGGCGAGGAACCCGTTTTAGTCCTGGTTCGGGGCCTCCTTTAACCCGCTCGTCCTGCTGACGAACCGATCTTCGGTCAGCTGATCGCGCGAGAGCTTCTTTCTTCTTCTTCTGTTTAGTTTATCTTGCTTCGCTGATAGATCGCCACCTATCGAACGCAAATGTAACGTGCTAAATAAATAAATAAACGATGAAAGGTCAAGATATTGTCGCTGCGCATGGTTTAAGAATGTTTCTAAAGATAAAATACAATTTTTAAAAGTTACAGTGTTCTCGAAGAACGTTAAAAAACAACAACAGGAAACAGGAATTCTAACGTGTGTGCGTGTAGGAGTGTGTGCGTGTACGTGTAGGAGTGAGTGTGTGTGTGTGTGTGCGTGCGTGTGTGTGTGCGATATCGTTGGATTTCTGTACAGTACTCGAATAGGCGGCGCTATTAAGAGGCTAGAAAGTTGTCACTATAAATAATTACATCCCAAACTCGTTATCATACCGCTAACGAGTAACGAGTCTGTTTCAGTTTGACAAGTACGGTGGCCCTGAAGTGCAGAACACAACAACAAATCGTAGCGCACACAATAAAGAAGGAATCGCGCAAACAAGAAAAAAACACACACACAAATAAGAAATCACGCAAACAAGAAAAAACACACACACAAATAATAAATCACGCAAACAAGAATAGAAAACACACAAACAAGAATCGAAATCATGCAAACAAGAAATTAAATCACGCAAACAAGAATACAAAACACGCAAACAAGAATCGAAACCACGCAAACAAGAAATGAAATCACGCAAACAAGAAATTAAATCACGCAAACAATAATACAAAACAAGCAAACAAGAATCGAAACCACGCAAACAAGAAATGAAATCACGCAAACAAGAAATTAAATCACGCAAACAAGAATACAAAACACGCAAACAAGAATCGAAATCATGCAAACAAGAAATGAAATCACGCAAACAAGAATAGAAATCACGCAAACAAGAGATGAAATCACGCAAACAAGAAATTAAATCACGCAAACAAGAATACAAAACACGCAAACAAGAATCAAAACCACGCAAACAAGAAATGAAATCACGCAAACAAGAATACAAAACACGCAAACAAGAATCGAAATCATGCAAACAAGAAATGAAATCACGCAAACAAGAATAGAAATCACGCAAACAAGAGATGAAATCACGCAAACAAGAATAGAAATCACGCAAACAAGAGATGAAATCACGCAAACGAGAATAGAAATCACGCAAACAAGAATAGAAATCACGCAAACAAGAATAGAAATCACGCAAACAAGAGATGAAATCACGCAAACAAGAGATGAAATCACGCAAACAAGAGATGAAATCATGCAAACAAGAGATGAAATCACGCAAACAAGAATAGAAATCACGCAAACAAGAAATGAAATCACGCAAACAAGAAAACTCCAAACCGGAAATGCTAAATATCAGACATGCAGAGGTCCGGATGCTGATTGCTGAGAAAGTTCATTTGTAATTATGGCTGCCACCGAAGACATCATCAGGAATTATTTTGATGCGGGACACACTTATGATGCAATAGTTGACATGCGGCTGGTTCATTGTCCAGAATCTCTTGAAGTCTCTTGCCGCAACCACTGCAATAGTTCGGCCGTTCTTCTTCGGGTAACTTTTTACCACAATGACGGCAAAACATATTTTCGTATCTCACGCTGTTCTCTTACCTACTCAATTGCTACTAATTGCTGCTCAATTACGGGAAACCTGTAGCGAAAGTCAGAATGATTGACAGTGCTTCTGTCCAATCAGCAACCATGCGTGGTTTCGATTCTTGTTTGCGTGATTTCATTTCTTGTTTGCGTGATTTCGATTCTTGTTTGTGTGTTTTGTATTCTTGTTTGCGCAATTCCTTATTTGTGTGTGTTTTTTTCTTGTTTGCGCGATTCCTTCTTTATTGTGTGCAATACGATTTGTTGTTGTGATTTGCACTTCAGGGCCACCGTAGACAAGACACTTATGTACCTTTTAAAGTACACAAAATAAAATACAAATTCAAGTCGGCGCATCTGCGCTTACAAGGCAGCGACAAAACATTTTGAAATTGTTTATCTCAGCAAAACTGAAATTGTCCATAAGCAGTATGTCATGAGTGCATCTTATGCTCCTTTTAACGCTTATACTATGTTGGAAAAAACTAACATATTGTGTAAATAAACTCAAACAAAATATAAAAAAATCCCAATAATTTAGCCAATAACTTCAGATTGTATTACCACTTAAAAAGAGACATAAGGCATGTTTAATTAACACTGACCCACTTTGCTCAGGTGTTCCCCTCTGCACGTTCTACCCATTCAGCTTTCTCTCCAGACGGACTGGATGTAACGGTCCTTCCTGCAGATGCCGTTCTTGCATCTCACACTAGAGCTACTTGTTTTCCTGTCCTCGTCTCCGTTGCTTTGCGCCCGTGTCCACTAGATCTATTGCAGATTGGTTGGATGACCTGATCTTGACCTTTTCAATAACAGCTGCCGCCGCTGGCGATCAGGCCGGCCTGGCCCGCCGATGCATCTTGGGAGTGACGAGTGCAGAGTTCTTCCAGGGGAGTCAGCTTTTTCTTCCGAAGTTCAGAAGACAAGTCTGCCTCGGCTTTGGTGTGGCGAGGTTGACCGTCTTTAGGTGCCGGCTGTCCCTCTGGATGGTTGCTGCATCCCTCGGTTTTCATCTGATGGAAAGATGATAGGCTGATTCTCTGGGTCATCAATTATCGTCCTCATCTCTTCCTCTGCACCACTAGTCCAGTTCAAAATCGGTGATATAGCTTATGCTGCAAACCTTCCAGAGCGTGTGTTGTTAAAGACGTGGTGTGAGGAAAGTGACAAGACCAAGGGAGAGGAAGTCTTTCGACACACCTGGATCTCCGGTCGTCAAAATACACAAGGACGTCATAGAAGCATGTTTATTTAGGATCTGTACATCTAAAAGTGCATCAAAGCGTCCGGATCATAATGACCCACATTAGCTTTGTACACAAACTCTGCACAAACATTCCACCTATCAGCGTCCAGACTTCACACACCAGCCCATGACCCTAGATGAGGAAAAGTCAAAGTTTGTGAAAGGCCAAACCGACCGTCAACCCAATACAAGGGTTTTAATGTTCATTCAAATCCATCGGACCCTAGGATCGAGTGCGCCTCGGAAAGCTCCGCCGATGATCCTGGGAATGTCCGTTAGGTGGCTCGCCTCGATCCAGATCCGAGTCCATGTCCCGGTCCAACGACTGGAGACTATCGGGATGTAGAAAAACCAGGCCTGTCGAGCAGGCCAAACAAATAAGCCGTTTTACAGGATGCGTGGAGGCTAGGTGACTAGACAGACACAAAATGGCGCCCGCTAGCTGTTAACAGTGTTCTGGTTGCTTAAGTCAACAGAAAAATAAAACCTCTTTGTACACAAAGTAAATTTCTACAGCTAAAATACAGCACACTGTAACCGTCGGCTGAAAACAGCGCAAACAATTTGGTTCTGGTTTCTCTGCTATCGGGCAGAAGTTCACGTCTCGTTACGTAGCGACAAACGATGCAGAGAAGATGCAGTTGCGCCTCTCCAGTGGCGAAAGGGATACTTTTACAGATATAAACTCACCAAAACTTCTCCCAAATGTGACTAAACTCAGGATTATACTCCAGCAGGTTTTTGGTTAGCTTTCTTTAAAGTTTAGGAATCTTCCTGAGGTTTTACCGAGCTAACGGCTGCCAGCTGAACCACTTTGAATAAGCTTTATTAACAGGTCAAAACATGTCTTTTTAAAACAAAAGTGTAAAATTCACGAAGTTATGCAGCCACTATTTATTCAGGGTCTCAGTGCGCTGCGAGCAGACATCAGCCAAGATCAGTCGAACCGAATAACTGCATCATCATCGACCCAACGGGAGACGAGGCCCATCCGAGCCGTTCACGATCAGGGCCGGACTGTCCACTCTCACCCACCTGGTCACGCCAGCGGGTCGACCTGGACGACTGGTTTCTACCACATGATTTGGGATCCCCATGGCCGAGCCACCATCCTGCAAATCAATCACGAAAGCATAAACTAAATGCATCTAAGCGGTGCTATACTTGGAGACGATCTACTTACAACTGGAAGGATCACCGCGTCTCCTCTGGATCCACATGTGGAGGAGCTAGAAGACGGGTTCAGAAAGGCCACACATGTCAAACGAAGGATAAATTCAGAGGCTGCAGTGTTTCAAGAGGCTTCAGCCCATTTTCTGCGCTCATTTAAACTCACGGGTCCTACGTATACCCACGCAACCTCCAAAATACTACTGATACTACCCGACCCTTGTGGTTTTTCACAGCCACTCGTGTTCTCAAAGGGCCCAGAGAGTTGGCTACTTCCAAATCAGTACCAAATGGTTTCCAAAGAGTAACCCCAATCTGATCCAGATTATGTTTGGTGGGGAGACAGACAGTAGTCTTCTGTCTCCAATGACACATATACATCCTAGAACTGCTTTTAGACGCACCGGGGGCACGGGAAACTACCAAGAACGTAATAGTATTATGCATGAGCTGCAGTAAATGGGGCGTCGGCTATGTGGTCAGCGCACTGTGAAACAGCATCACGGACTTCTCAGAGACTCTAGTCTGGGATATTCATCATTCCACATTACAGGACTGAAGAGAACCTTCCAGACTTCAGACCTACCTTTAACTCCGAAGGCCCGGGTTCAACGACCTGAGGGGACAGACAGAACAGTGATGACCCGTCTGGACACTTCCCGTTTATACCGTCAATAAGCTGCGTGGTCAGTGCACTGTGAAAGAGCTTCATGGTACAGTCAGAGACTCTAGTCTTGTGAATCATCATAGCAACACGGTGGTTAACCCTGGGGGGGCGCGCCAACCCCCACTCACCCACCGTCAGACAGGCAGGCCAGGCAGGAAGGAACGCTCGGCCTGGAATGACATCACCCCCGCGGGTCCTTCATCAGCTTACATCCTGTAAAAACAGTCGAGTGTTAAGAACCATTTCCCTTCACTGCGAAGCGCTTCAAGCATTATGGGACGGAACCGCAGCGGTCCATTTCACCACCACCCAATCAGAGGCAGGACCCCCCCCCCCCAAATCAGAGGCAGGATCCCCCCCCCCCAAATCAGAGGCAGGATCCCCCCCCCCCCAAATCAGAGGCAGGATCCCCCCCCCCAAATCAGAGGCAGGATTCCCCCCCAAATCAGAGGCAGGATTCCCCCCCAAATCAGAGGCCGAATTCCCCCCCAAATCAGAGGCAGGATTCCCCCCCAAATCAGAGGCAGGATTCAGGTTCGGCTCCAGCTAGCTCGCCATGTGCTCGGCCGAACCCCCTCCAGGAACAGCCCCCCCCCCCCAGGAAACCCCCCCGTGCGGACCGTCACAGCACCGACCCTTCGATACATTCTCGACCGTTTCGCCTCCTGCTTTGCCGCGTCCGTTTCAGAGAACGTGCTCCGCATCGCGTGATAATGCGACGCGCCCCCTGCAGGGGGCGCTGTCTTTAAAGGTTCGCGTTCAAATATAAAACGCTCAAACCACCGTCAGTCAGAGTAATCGGACAGTGCTGTACCTTTGAAACCGATAATCACCACCTGATCAATCGACCTGGAGCTCAGGCCCAAACAGAGAATCAGTCTGAAGCCGAACAACGTGTGGAATAATCACCTCCAAATCACGTTCATCCCGGAATAATCACCTCCAAATCACGTTCATCCCGGAATAACCATCTCCAAATCTCGTTCATCCTGAAACAATCACATCGAACAATCCGTAAATCAATAAAACCGAAGCGCGCACATTTACCTGCGCTCCGCAGGAGCCCGCGCGCCGCTCCCGGGACAGACAGCGGAGAGAGACCGAGCGACGAGCCGCGCGGCGCTTATAAACGCGGGTCCTTTCATTATGGCTGTGGGTGGCCGAGATAATGCCTGATTTAAATATTCTGTCGGGAATCATTACCCTCGCCGAAGGGGAGGTGAGGGTAATGCAATTCTGTCTGTCTGTCCGTTTGTCTGTTTGTCTGTCCGAGCGCATAACTCAAAAACTAGTAACCCAGTCGACTTGATATTTTTACACAAGCAAGGTTCTGTCCGTGGCTCGGTCCTCCCCGAGAATGGCGTTGATCCGGATCTGGATCCAGATTCTAGAATGTTTTAAAGGGTTCTTTAACATTGTGAGATAGGGCACTTTTTGACATTTTTCTTAATTTCTTCAAAACGCATGGCGGTATGGATCTGAAAAGAATCACACCTAAGTACTCCTTAAAGGTCTATGTCATAGTCTATGTACATAGACCTTTAAGGAGTACTTAGGTGGTGCCCACACTTTTTCAGCATGTAAGCTACTTTTAAAACTAGAGAGACAATCAGAGACTGCAGACCCCGCCTCCAAAAGACTATTGGATCTTGTGAGACAGTAAACAGGGCTTCCGGATCAGAGGGGCCAAACCTGCTCTAGCTTGCTGCTCCGGAACGTACTACAAGACACCTTCTAGACTCTTTTTCCCATCATGCCATTTGTGTCCCTCCCTCTTAAAGTGGCAGTTTACAGCACAGGCACAATTCCAGATGTAAAAATAATTCCAGAATCTGGATCCAGATCCGGATCAACGCCATTCTCGGGGAGGACCGAGCCACGGACAGAACCTTGCTTGTGTAAAAATTTAAAGTCGATTGGGTTACTAGTTTTTGAGTTATGCGCTCGGACAGACAGATATATGTTTAAAAACATGTAACCTGTCATTATTTACTTAAATCTGATCATGGATCTGTTTCCCCTCACTTCATGGTGTAAGGTAGAGAACCCGTTCCACCTGTTCCTATAGAGAATGCCCACATCACTGAAACTCCAGTCCACGTTTTCCCTGTGACCGCTAATTGTCGGTTCCTGCAGCGTGTTTGAAGCACACAGAGCAGAATAGAAGAGCTTCAGGAGAAGAACGTGAACGGATGGATGGAGAATGGATGTAAGAAAGTTTATAAAGAAAGTAAGTTTATCACTGCTGGTAGTAACATTTAGTTATTGTGTGACACACTTAAGGGAAACGCACAGATGCATTAGCCATGGAGCTGTATGAGAACCACAGCCCTGAGCCACGCCCACAGTCTCCCTGAATCAGGTGCAGAGACCTGCAGAACCTGGAGAACCTGCAGAACCTGGAGGAACCTGCAGAACCTGGAGGAACCTGCAGGACCTGGAGGAAGCTGCAGAACCTGGAGAACCTGCAGAACCTGGAGGAACCTGCAGGTTCACGCACTGAATAGAACAGCTCAGACAAGAGAGTTACTTTCCCCTTGCGTGGATCGGATGGCTGGCGAGCTTGAGTTCAGATTCTGCAGTAGATGCAGAGCTACTAAAAGGCATCCAGCATGCAGGCCTGAATGTGAGAACCTCTTTAGAGTATCACAATTGAATGAACTTCAACACTCCAGCCTGAAAACAGAGGAGGTTCTGGTGACCTGAAAACAGAGGAGGTTCTGGTGGCCTGAAACAGAGGAGGTTCTGGTGGGCAGAAAACAGAGGCTGGATGTTCTCCCCAAGATATATTATCTGTTCACAACCTCCTTGATTCAGACATGTTTCCCTCTCTGAAGGTTCTACCCAAGTTGCCCTAACGGTGCCGTAAGCAGCCGCTCATGTGAAAGGTCCTTTAGTGCACTGCGTCGGATGCACTGCGTCGGATGCACTGCGTCGGTTGCACTGCGTCGGTTGCACTGCGTCGGATGCACTGCGTCGGTTGCACTGCGTCGGTTGCACTGCGTCGGTTGCACTGCGTCGGTTTCACTGCGTCGGTTGTACTGCGTCGGTTGCACTGCGTCGGTTTCACTGCGTCGGTTGCACTGCGTCGGTTGCACTGCGTCGGTTTCACTGTGTCGGTTGTACTGCGTCGGTTGCACTGCGTCGGTTGCACTGCGTCGGTTGCATTCCTGGCTGCGTCAAACAACGAGCCAGAAAAGACTTCACAGTCTTGCAGTCATTGAAGAAGACGAGCTTCAGAATCACAACAGAGAGATCGACTCTTAGAAACAGACGCGTTCTTTGATGCTTCCTTCCACCAAGTAACTTGTAATTTTAGCCATTTTGTTTCTTGTTAATGCTGTAAACATCCTGTTACTGTCTAAAACTGTTTGTTGTTGTACTGTATTAAAAACAGACAGAAATAATAATAACGTATAATTTATCAGTCCTCGTTAGCCATTTGAGGTTTTGTGCTCGTACGCTACATTTGCTCACATCTTGTGCATCTCCTGGGGGCTAAGCCCCCCCTGTCCTTAAAACCTAGTGACTCCCCTGGTGTGAACACTCATAGTTCATTCTAGTTTCATGTGTGTTACAGTTGTAGTTGTATCTTTGCCCGTTCCGGAGCAGCAAGCTAGAGCAGGTTTGATCCGGAAGCCTTTACTGTCTCACAAGATCCAATAGTCCATTGGAGGCGGGGTCTGCCGTCTCTGATTGGCTCTTGTTTCAAAACTGGATTTCCAAAGTTCAATCAATCAATCAATCAATCCTCTCTCTTTCTCCCTCTCTCTCTATACAATACATACTACTGTTTGACTGTACTTGTACTGTAATACATGCTACTGTTTGACTGTACTTGTACTGCCATACATACTACGTTTGACTGTACTTGTACTGTAATACATGCTACTGTTTGACTGTACTTGTACTGTAATACATACTACTGTGTGACTGTACTTGTACTGTAATACATACTATTGTTTGACTGTACTTGTACTGTAATACATACTATTGTTGACTGTACTGGTACTGTAATATATGCTACTGTTTGACTGTACTTGTATTGTAATACATGCTACTGTTTGACTGTACTGGTACTGTAATACATTCTATTGTTTGACTGTACTTTTACTGTAATACATGCTACTGTTTGACTGTACTTGTACTGTAATACATACTATTGTTGACTGTACTTGTACTGTAATACATGCTATTGTTGACTGTACTTGTGTACTGTAATACATGCTACTGTTTGACTGTACTTGTGTACAGTAATACATACTATTGTTGACTGTACTTGTACTGTAATACATTCTATTGTTTGACTGTACTTGTGTACTGTAATACATACTATTGTTGACTGTACTTGTACTGTAATGCATACTATTGTTTGACTGTACTTGTACTGTAATACATGCTATTGTTGACTGTACTTGTACTGTAATACATGCTACTGTTTGACTGTACTTGTACTGTAATGCATACTATTGTTTGACTGTACTTGTACTGTAATACATGCTATTGTTGACTGTACTTGTACTGTAATGCATACTATTGTTTGACTGTACTTGTACTGTAATACATGCTATTGTTTGACTGTACTTGTACTGTAATGCATGCTACTGTTTAACTGTACTTGTACTGGAATACATACTATTGTTTGCCTGTACTGGTACTGTAATACATACTACTGTGTGACTGTACTGGTACTCTAACATTCTACCTAATAAATATATTCATCATCATCATCATTGAGATGTAATTGATCGAGAGATCAATAAAATAAAGTTTTTCATTTTGGAATTTTGATTCATGAATATAATATTTGGTTAAAATAATAATCAAATGTATTAAATAGAAGTCAGATTCGAGGGATTTTATCACGGTTAATAAAACTAAAAAGGACATTTCTCCATTGCAGTGCACAGTGACGTCATCGGCTTTCTTTCGACGCGTACATTTTCTGGAATGCAACTTGAAATCCGGAACAAGCATTAGCTTTCAAAATAAAAATAAAAGCTTGATGTTTGTGCGAAACAATTCCATCCGAAAACGAGTCCGCCATTTAAAAAATTCTTACAAGTCGTGATTTGGCCGCTGTCAGTGGGCGGGGCTTCGGCAGGAAGCCCTCGCCCACCGGAAGTTGCCTGTAGTTTTTCTGACTTGGTGGCACGTGTTCGGCCCGAGCTGAGCGTTTCGCGCTTTGCACCGTTCTACCACAGTTCTGGATCTTTCTGGACTGTTCGTTCTGCGTCGGGGCGGCCAGCTCGTGGTAGAAACGTGTTTATTTGTGCTAGCTAACAGCTTAGCCCGCGAGCTAGCGTTAGCTGAGGACACATGGACGCATTGGACACGTCAAAAGCTGAAATAAAATGGATTCCCAGTTTCCTCCGCAGCTTTTTCCTTCGTTTTACAACAGCGGGCCGCCCGTCTCGACCGCGTATGAGGAGAACTGGGGCGGCTACGACCGAGTCAGACTGCAGGTGGGTCGGCTGTTCCCTGACGGGTCACGTGGGACTGACAATAATAACGTAAACAATCATGCTTGTGTCCATAATCCGGGTCCGGCCTTCATTTGACAACTGGAGACATTCAAAGATTCACGTCACAGGAATTTTAAATTTAACTCGGAAATGTAATGCACGCTAAAATTACTCCGCAAAATCAGTATAATAATTCTGTACTTTATATTGGTGTATTTAATCAACATTCATTATTATTTTTGACAAATGCCATATCTTGGGGTTAATCAGGGATATATCTGGAATTATACATTTTAACAGATTAAATTTAGGTAAGGTAAATAAATATAGCTTTTATTCTCCAAAATGTGTAAAAGCCATGAGATGAATCTTCTGCCAGTTTAGATAAG
>NC_090915.1:49100-54100 GCF_040956055.1 Brachionichthys hirsutus | reverse complement strand
TCCAGCCTGCCTGCACACGATTCTTCACCTCCTTTCCACATTCTCTCCATCACTCTGCTCTGTTGACCCGAGGTACCTGAAGTCCTCTCCCTTCTTTACGTCTCTTCCTTGTAGCTTCACTGTCCCCCCTGGGACCTTCTCATGTACACACATGTACTCTGTTTTACTCCTGCTCTCCTTCATCCCTCTCTTTTCTAGAGCAGACCTCCACTTCTCTAGATGCTCCTCTACCTCTGGTCCCACGCCTCCTTGTGGTCTGTGTGCAGATTGCGTTGCTGTGAGGTCAGACTACTTTTGCGGCGTTTGGCACTTCAGCGAAAGCAACAAGCCTCGTTTGCTGCAGGTTGTCTCCACCAAAGAGGTCGCGACCTGCGTCAGCGTCAGGTGAGTGGTGGACAGAGGGGAATAAAGGTACCGAGTTCCAGCTGGAGCTGTGATTGGACCGTCCTCGGTCCTGTCAGTCCTCATGCTTTAGGTGAGGTTCTCGTGGTGAGTGCGAGCGGAGCAGCAAACCTGTGGACTGCTGGCAGAGGGTGAGGAAGGCTTTTCATTGGTCCAGCTGGTATCAGCCGGCCACTCAGAGGTCAAAGTGCATTTATATCTGCCCCAACAGGATGCAGAGGGTTCGTCAGGAAGGCTTCAACCTCTACTTTGATGCCCAGTCGTCATGGCGATGGTGTGAATTCTCTGCTCATCCAAGGGTGATGCTTTATGCGGACAGGACGGGGGCGGAGCTCACAGACATCAGGGTGAGATGGGGGGGGCTGAAATCCTGATTGTTCCTCAACAGAAGCCCCTCCCCCCGCTCAGGGCGTCCAATGGGAACCCCGGATGTGGCTCAGCAGCTGCTTGTCACGGGATATTTGGTCAAATGTGTTCATTTCGAAGGCGAGATTGGAACGTCCTGCTTGTCCTGTCTCCTCCTGCCCCCTCCTCCTGCCCCCTCCTCCTGCACCTCATCCTACACCCCCTCCTGCACCTCCTATACCTCCTCCTGCCCCCTCCTCCTGCACCTCATCCTACACCCCCTCCTGCACCTCCTATACCTCCTCCTGCCCCCTCCTCCTGCACCTCATCCTACACCCCCTCCTGCGCCTCCTATACCTCCTCCTGCCCCCTCCTCCTGCACCTCATCCTACACCCCCTCCTGCCCCTCCTCCTGCACCTCCTCCTGCCCCCTCCAGGTGTCTCCTGCCCCCGGTCAGATGCTGTTTCACATCGGCAGCGTTCCAGAGTGTCGCAGAGGGGAGCGGCTCCTTCTGACCCGCTACCTGGGAGACGTCCACTCCTTCCACCACCTCATCACCACCCAGGTACTTCTGCAGGAGATGGTGATGTCACAGCAGGAGGGAGTGGTCTGTTACTGACGGGACCTTCTTCTCTCCCTGTCAGTACTCGGCCTACATTGTGGACGAGCGGTTCCCCCGGATCCCCATGCTCAAGTGGGATCACATGATGCAGTCTCCGCCCCTGTTTTGTCACGTTCTTGGTCCCGCCTCCTGTGGCTCAACAGCGGGTGGGGATAGGACTGCAAAGGTCCTGCTGGGCTCCTGTGGTTCTCAGGAAGTCACCCTGCTGCAGTACTCGGGTCAGTGCGCACAGCCGTTGGCCTCGTGTCCGATGACGCTACCAAACGAGGAGAGGAATAAAAGCTTTTTATTGTTATTGGTCGTTGAACAGAGGGGCTCACCAGTTATCGACTTGCTTTAGCAACACATCAAACATCTCAGCGGTGGCGCTCTCCTCCGTACGTAGCTAACATCTCAGCGGTGGCGCTCTCCTCCGTACGTAGCTAACATCTCAGCGGTGGCGCTCTCCTCCGTACGTAGCTAACATCTCAGCGGTGGCGCTCTCCTCCGTACGTAGCTAACATCTCAGCGGTGGCGCTCTCCTCCGTACGTAGCTAACATCTCAGCGGTGGCGCTCTCCTCCGTACGTAGCTAACATCTCAGCGGTGGCGCTCTCCTCCGTACGTAGCTAACATCTCAGCGGTGGCGCTCTCCTCCGTACGTAGCTAACATCTCAGCGGTGGCGCTCTCCTCCGTACGTAGCTAACATCTCAGCGGTGGCGCTCTCCTCCGTACGTAGCTAACATCTCAGCGGTGGCGCTCTCCTCCGTACGTAGCTAACATCTCAGCGGTGGCGCTCTCCTCCGTACGTAGCTGACATCTCAGCGGTGGCGCTCTCCTCCGTACGTAGCTAACATCTCAGCGGTGGCGCTCTCCTCCGTACGTAGCTAACATCTCAGCGGTGGCGCTCTCCGTACGTAGCTGACATCTCAGCGGTGGCGCTCTCCTCCGTACGTAGCTAACATCTCAGCGGTGGCGCTCTCCTCCGTACGTAGCTGACATCTCAGCGGTGGCGCTCTCCTCCGTACGTAGCTGACATCTCAGCGGTGGCGCTCTCCTCCGTACGTAGCTAACATCTCAGCGGTGGCGCTCTCCTCCGTACGTAGCTAACATCTCAGCGGTGGCGCTCTCCTCCGTACGTAGCTAACATCTCAGCGGTGGCGCTCTCCTCCGTACGTAGCTCAGTGAGCTGCTTGTAGCCACTTATTCCCATCACATAGTACTAGACGGCTTATTTAGCTTTGTCATTAGCCTCCCTAAAATGCGGTGCTGCACCCATGGGGGGGGGGTCCTCATTACAGGAGAGGTCTGACGTTCACTGAATACCTCGTCCCCTCCAGTCGTGATTTATTTGGCCGTATACGTTTTAATTGTTAGGTTTTTTTGCTGCTTGTGTTAAATGTCCTTTGTTTATTTATTGGTGTCTTAGCGGTTAGCATCCCAGCTAACCACTCACCAGCTGATTGTGTTTAGGAGGCAGGGCAGAGGCCTGTTCCAGTCGGGGGCCTCCTCAGTCTCTCCTCAGACCCAAAGACAGTCTCAAGCACCTTCCTGTCCAGATGCCTCATCACCTGGATGCTGCCAGGGACCGACTCTCGTTCCCTGCTACAGGTAGGAACATCCTGGGAGCGGCTGTGTTCTTCCTGTTTGAAGTTAAGGTCTCCGTCACCATGAAATATCATGTTTTAATTTAGGAGTTGAGCAAGTTGAGCACATGTGACATTCGAGTCTTTGCATTTGCTTTCTCAGGGCTGGCTTGTATCCAGGAGAAAGGAGGACAGTGTATTTGTGTCCTGCAGCTGACGGACGCGGGAGACGTCTTCTACCAGATCCTCGAGTGTGAGCATCCGCCTGCTGGAGGCGGAGAAGCTGCTCGGCTTCTGCCGGCCTCCTCAAGCCATCGGCCCACGATCGGACCCGGGCAGGCCCGTTCTGCTCACGGGTTTGAGGCGATGAGCGCCGACTCCTCCTCTGACGAGTCAGAGTCGGCAAACAAAAGTCGGATGCTCCAGTGTTTGGGGCTGCAGGTTGTGGTGAACGATCCCGAGCTGGATAACGTGATTGGCTTGGAAGCAGGAAAGGTGGACAGCGACGAAACCGGTGCTGCTGATGGGCTGGGCTCCGGCAGCATCAGCGACGGCGCTCTGCTCACGTGGAAGCATTGGCTGGAGGAAGTGAAGACGCCCCGCCCACACCGCCTGCAGCACGCGTCTACTGAAACCCAAAGACTCCACGACCCTCCCGGTGATGGAGGGGAAGCCGCCGACGAGGAGCCTGTGCGGAGCTTAAGGCGCCACCTTAAGTCCAGCATGTCCAAGCGCTCGCTGCTCGTTCACTCCGCTGCCTCGCTCGCCCTGCAGCCTCCGGACGTGGCGCCTATTCCGAACCAGGTGGACACGGACCACTGGACAGACCCGCTGAGTGAGCGCTTGACCCTCTCCTGGCAGGGCGATGCGGCGTGGCGGGCATGGTGGGAGGACGAACTGGGCTTGAACAGAAAGGCCAAAGCGGACGCTCTCAGGAGGAAGAGGAGGAGGGAGAAGAAGGCACGGAGGGCTGGCAGCCAGGACCTGGACCTGGACCTGCTCGGGAGTTTCACCTCCACCGTTAGTGACCGCTCGGAGCTGGAGGATTTCTCCCCTGCCCCGAGTCAGGTGAGCTGCTCGGACCCCGAACGCGCGGCGTCCCGTGCTGTGGACTTTGAGAAGCTTGGGCTGCCGGGAGCTGCGACGCCTTCAAACAGTCCGGGTTGCTCTCAGACACCTCCAATATACAGTAACCACGGTGACCCCGGTCAGAGGAAGGACAGACGTCCTCTCCAGGCACCCCAGGTGAGAGGAAGGTGTGGGTTCGGGAACACGCTGGGAATAAATGAGAATAACAAGTCCAGCTGCTGTTGCTATGGGGACTGAGTCCACCATTCTTCACCACTCGGTGAACGGGTTGCTGTCAATTGTTGAATTACAACATCAATTGTGTTTGTCTGTCCGGCCGGTACAGCGAACAGTTGACCAATCAGAGCGCTGCATCTGGACAACAAATGTAGTGTTTAATCTACTGGCGCAGCTACCGGTAATCTGTAACAGATTAGGAATGAGGTGAGAGTGAACTCGCACTCGCAGCATGGATTTGCTTTTATTTTGGGAATGCAAAGTGAAATGTTCCAGCAGTACTCGAACCAGGAACGTGATCAGCACCCAAAGTCCTCTGGAGTGTCCCTGAATCCACCAGGCAGCACCCAAAGTCCTCTGGAGTGTCCCTGAATCCACCAGGCAGCACCCAAGGTCCTCTGGAGTGTCCCTGAATCCACCAGGCAGCACCCAAAGTCCTCTGGAGTGTCCCTGAATCCACCAGGCAGCACCCAAAGTCCTCTGGAGTGTCCCTGAATCCATCAGGCAGCACCCAAGGTCCTCTGGAGTGTCCCTGAATCCACCAGGCAGCACCCAAGGTCCTCTGGAGTGTCCCTGAATCCATCAGGCAGCACCCAAAGTCCTCTGGAGTGTCCCTGAATCCACCAGGCAGCGTCTGACTTCTGATTTTGCTTTGTCTTTGCAGGAGACCTTTCAGCATGACCGTTGCTTTCCGAAAGAGGGGAGCCCCGTGCGCGCCTCCCGTCTCCCTGTGGCGTCCTCGTCCTCTCGGCTTCGTAGC
>NC_090915.1:0-49000 GCF_040956055.1 Brachionichthys hirsutus | reverse complement strand
GATACTGGGATAGCTGCTACTGGATACTGGGATAGCTGCTACTGGCTACTGGGATAGCTGCTACTGGCTACTGGGATAGCTGCTACTGGCTACTGGGATAGCTGCTACTGGATACTGGGATAGCTGCTACTGGCTACTGGGATAGCTGCTACTGGATACTGGGATAGCTGCCACTGGCTACTGGGATAGCTGCCACTGGCTACTGGGATAGCTGCTACTGGATACTGGGATAGCTGCTACTGGCTACTGGGATAGCTGCTACTGGATACTGGGATAGCTGCTACTGGCTACTGGGATAGCTGCTACTGGATACCGGGATAGCTGCTACTGGCTACTGGGATAGCTGCTACTGGCTACTGGGATAGCTGCTACTGGATACTGGGATAGCTGCTACTGGATACTGGGATAGCTGCTACTGGCTACTGGGATAGCTGCTACTGCCTACTGGGATAGCTGCTACTGGCTACTGGGATAGCTGCTACTGGATACTGGGATAGCTGCTACTGGCTACTGGGATAGCTGCTACTGGATACTGGGATAGCTGCTACTGGCTACTGGGATAGCTGCCACTGGCTACTGGGATAGCTGCTACTGGATACTGGGATAGATGCTGACTGGCTACTGGGATAGCTGCTACTGGATACTGGGATAGCTGCTACTGGCTACTGGGATAGCTGCTACTGGATACTGGGATAGCTGCTACTGGATACTGGGATAGCTGCTACTGGCTACTGGGATAGCTGCTACTGGCTACTGGGATAGCTGCTACTGGATACTGGGATAGCTGCTACTGGCTACTGGGATAGCTGCTACTGGATACTGGGATAGCTGCTACTGGCTACTGGGATAGCTGCTACTGGATACTGGGATAGCTGCTACTGGATACTGAGATAGCTGCTACTGGATACTGGGATAGCTGCTACTGGCTACTGGGATAGCTGCTACTGGCTACTGGGATAGCTGCTACTGGATACTGAGATAGATGCTGACTGGCTACTGGGATAGCTGCTACTGGATACTGGGATAGCTGCTACTGGATACTGGGATAGCTGCTACTGGCTACTGGGATAGCTGCTACTGGCTACTGGGATAGCTGCTACTGGCTACTGGGATAGCTGCTACCGGATACTGGGATAGCTGCTACTGGCTACTGGGATAGCTGCTACTGGATACTGGGATAGCTGCTACTGGCTACTGGGATAGCTGCTACTGGCTACTGGGATAGCTGCTACTGGATACTGGGATAGCTGCTACTGGCTACTGGGATAGCTGCTACTGGATACTAGGATAGCTGCTACTGGCTACTGGGATAGCTGCTACTGGATACTGGGATAGCTGCTACTGGCTACTGGGATAGCTGCTACTGGATACTGGGATAGCTGCTACTGGATACTGAGATAGCTGCTACTGGATACTGGGATAGCTGCTACTGGCTACTGGGATAGCTACTACTGGCTACTGGGATAGCTGCTACTGGATACTGGGATAGCTGCTACTGGCTACTGGGATAGCTGCTACTGGCTACTGGGATAGCTGCTACTGGATACTGGGATAGCTGCTACTGGCTACTGGGATAGCTGCTACTGGCTACTGGGATAGCTGCTACTGGATACTGGGATAGCTGCTACTGGCTACTGGGATAGCTGCTACTGGATACTGGGATAGCTGCTACTGGCTACTGGGATAGCTGCTACTGGATACTGGGATAGCTGCTACTGGCTACTGGGATAGCTGCTACTGGATACTGGGATAGCTGCTACTGGATACTGAGATAGCTGCTACTGGATACTGGGATAGCTGCTACTGGCTACTGGGATAGCTGCTGACTGGCTACTGGGATAGCTGCTACTGGCTACTGGGATAGCTGCTACTGGATACTGAGATAGATGCTGACTGGCTACTGGGATAGCTGCTACTGGATACTGGGATAGCTGCTACTGGATACTGGGATAGCTGCTACTGGCTACTGGGATAGCTGCTACTGGATACTGGGATAGCTGCTACTGGCTACTGGGATAGCTGCTACTGGCTACTGGGATAGCTGCTACTGGCTACTGGGATAGCTGCTACTGGATACTGGGATAGCTGCTACTGGCTACTGGGATAGCTGCTACTGGATACTGGGATAGCTGCTACTGGATACTGGGATAGCTGCTACTGGCTACTGGGATAGCTGCTACTGGCTACTGGGATAGCTGCTACTGGATACTGGGATAGCTGCTACTGGCTACTGGGATAGCTGCTACTGGATACCGGGATAGCTGCTACTGGCTACTGGGATAGCTGCTACTGGCTACTGGGATAGCTGCTACTGGATACTGGGATAGCTGCTACTGGATACTGGGATAGCTGCTACTGGCTACTGGGATAGCTGCTACTGGCTACTGGGATAGCTGCTACTGGCTACTGGGATAGCTGCTACTGGATACTGGGATAGCTGCTACTGGCTACTGGGATAGCTGCTACTGGATACTGGGATAGCTGCTACTGGCTACTGGGATAGCTGCCACTGGCTACTGGGATAGCTGCTACTGGATACTGGGATAGCTGCTACTGGCTACTGGGATAGCTGCTACTGGATACTGGGATAGCTGCTACTGGCTACTGGGATAGCTGCTACTGGATACCGGGATAGCTGCTACTGGCTACTGGGATAGCTGCTACTGGCTACTGGGATAGCTGCTACTGGATACTGGGATAGCTGCTACTGGATACTGGGATAGCTGCTACTGGCTACTGGGATAGCTGCTACTGGCTACTGGGATAGCTGCTACTGGCTACTGGGATAGCTGCTACTGGATACTGGGATAGCTGCTACTGGCTACTGGGATAGCTGCTACTGGATACTGGGATAGCTGCTACTGGCTACTGGGATAGCTGCCACTGGCTACTGGGATAGCTGCTACTGGATACTGGGATAGATGCTGACTGGCTACTGGGATAGCTGCTACTGGATACTGGGATAGCTGCTACTGGCTACTGGGATAGCTGCTACTGGATACTGGGATAGCTGCTACTGGATACTGGGATAGCTGCTACTGGCTACTGGGATAGCTGCTACTAAATACTGGGATAGCTGCTACTGGCTACTGGGATAGCTGCTACTGGATACTGGGATAGCTGCTACTGGCTACTGGGATAGCTGCTACTGGATACTGGGATAGCTGCTACTGGCTACTGGGATAGCTGCTACTGGATACTGGGATAGCTGCTACTGGATACTGAGATAGCTGCTACTGGATACTGGGATAGCTGCTACTGGCTACTGGGATAGCTGCTACTGGCTACTGGGATAGCTGCTACTGGATACTGAGATAGATGCTGACTGGCTACTGGGATAGCTGCTACTGGATACTGGGATAGCTGCTACTGGATACTGGGATAGCTGCTACTGGCTACTGGGATAGCTGCTACTGGCTACTGGGATAGCTGCTACTGGCTACTGGGATAGCTGCTACTGGATACTGGGATAGCTGCTACTGGCTACTGGGATAGCTGCTACTGGATACTGGGATAGCTGCTACTGGCTACTGGGATAACTGCTACTGGCTACTGGGATAGCTGCTACTGGATACTGGGATAGCTGCTACTGGCTACTGGGATAGCTGCTACTGGATACTAGGATAGCTGCTACTGGCTACTGGGATAGCTGCTACTGGATACTGGGATAGCTGCTACTGGCTACTGGGATAGCTGCTACTGGATACTGGGATAGCTGCTACTGGATACTGAGATAGCTGCTACTGGATACTGGGATAGCTGCTACTGGCTACTGGGATAGCTGCTGACTGGCTACTGGGATAGCTGCTACTGGCTACTGGGATAGCTGCTACTGGATACTGAGATAGATGCTGACTGGCTACTGGGATAGCTGCAGACTGGATACTGGGATAGCTGCAGACTGGATACTGGGATAGCTGCCACTGGCTACTGGGATAGCTGCTACTGGATACTGGGATAGATGCTGACTGGCTACTGGGATAGCTGCTACTGGATACTGGAATAGCTGCTACTGGCTACTGGGATAGCTGCTACTGGATACTGGGATAGCTGCTACTGGCTACTGGGATAGCTGCTACTGGATACCGGGATAGCTGCTACTGGCTACTGGGATAGCTGCTACTGGCTACTGGGATAGCTGCTACTGGATACTGGGATAGCTGCTACTGGATACTGGGATAGCTGCTACTGGCTACTGGGATAGCTGCTACTGGCTACTGGGATAGCTGCTACTGGATACTGGGATAGCTGCTACTGGCTACTGGGATAGCTGCTACTGGATACTGGGATAGCTGCTACTGGCTACTGGGATAGCTGCTACTGGCTACTGGGATAGCTGCTACTGGATACTGGGATAGCTGCTACTGGCTACTGGGATAGCTGCTACTGGATACTGGGATAGCTGCTACTGGCTACTGGGATAGATGCTACTGGATACTGGGATAGCTGCTGACTGGCTACTGGGATAGCTGCTGACTGGCTACTGGGATAGCTGCTACTGGCTACTGGGATAGCTGCTACTGGCTACTGGGATAGATGCTACTGGATACTGGGATAGCTGCTGACTGGCTACTGGGATAGCTGCTGACTGGCTACTGGGATAGCTGCTGACTGGCCCTCACTGTCAATGAGAAGAGCACCAGCAAATCAAATATGTAGAAATAACAAGAAAACATAACTCACGATAAAATGAGACAAAAAAAAACCCCATTGCACTTTAACCAGAAGGTCACCGGTTCAAGTCCCGGTCCAGACAAAATACTAAGTGTGGACTAGTGGCTGGAGAGGAGCCAGTCTACCTCCAGGGCACTGCCGAGGTGACCTTGAGCAAGGGCCCCCAAATAACCTGGGCCTATGACAGCATATTGATTACTGTATTGATTAACTTTGTTAAAAAGGAAAGTCTTTAATCTACTCTTAAACATAGAGATAGTGTCTGCCTCACGAACCAATCAGGGAGCTGATTCCACAATAAAGGAGCTTGATAACTGAAACTCCGCCCCCTATCTGCTCTTGGACAATTTTGGAACCAACAGCTGACTGGCAACTGCTTTCTCGAAAATCTTAGACAGAAATGGAAGGAGATTTTCGAGAAAGCAGTTGCCAGTCAGCTGTTGGTTCCAAAATTGTCCAAGAGCAGACAAGATTGTCCAATCCTAGACAGAAACGGAAGGCCCCTCCACTGAGCTGCCACCTTATCGTGGTGGGTTTGCGTGTCCCAATGATCCTAGGAGCTCAGTTGTCGGGGGCTATATGCCCCTGGTAAGGTCACCCATGACAAACAGGTCCTAGGGGAGGGAACAGACAAAGGGTGCCTCAAAAAATCCCTCACGACGAGTACAATAATTGGTCCTGGGCTAACCTCGCCCGGACGCGGGTCACCGGGGCCCCCTCCTGGAGCCAGGTCTGGGGGTGGGGCACGATGGCGAGCGCCTGGTGGCCGGGCCTTAACCCAGCCCGAAGAAGCAACGTGGGACCTTCTTCCCCTGGGCTCACCACCCATAGGAGGGACCAGAGGGGCCGGGTGCAGTGTGAGCTGGGCGGCAGCCGAAGGCGGGGACCTTGGCGGTCTGACCCTCGGCTCCAGAAACTAGCTCTAGGGACGTGGAACGTCACCTCTCTGGCGGGGAAGGAGCCTGAGCTGGTGTGCGAGGTTGAGAAGTTCCGATTGGATATAGTTGGCCTCACCTCGACACACAGCAAGGGCTCCAGAACCACTCTTCTTGAGAGGGGTTGGACTCTCGTCCACTCTGGGGTCGCCACTGGTGAGAGGCACTGAGCCGGGGGGCAATACTTATTGCCCCCCGGCTCAGTGCCTGTATGTTGGAGTTTACCCCACTAAACGAGAGGGTAGCCTCCCTCCGCCTTCGGGTGGGGGGGACGGATGCTGACTGTTGTTTGTGCCCATGGTCCAAACAGCAGTTCAGAGTTTTAGACCCTTCTTGGAGTCCTTGGAGGGGGTACTGGAGAGTGCTCCTTCTGGGGATTCCCTCGTTCTGTTGGGGGACTTCAACGCCCATGTTGGCAATGACAGTGAGACCTGGAGGGGTGTGATTGGGAGGAATGGCCCCCCTGATCGGAACCCGAGTGGTGTTTTGTTATTGGACTTCTGTGCTCGTCACAGATTGTCCATAACAAACACCATGTTCAAGCATAAGGGTGTCCATATGTGCACTTGGCACCAGAACACCCTAGGCCGCAGTTCGATGATCGACTTTGTAGTCGTCTCACCGGACTTGCGGCCGCATGTCTTGGACACTCGGGTGAAGAGAGGGGCGGAGCTGTCAACCGACCATCACCTAGTGGTGAGTCAACTCCGATGGTGGGGGTGGATGCCGGACAGACCAGGCAGGCCCAAACGTATTGTGAGGGTCTGTTGGGAACGTCTGTCAGCATCGCCTATCAGAAGGAGTTTTAACTCCCACCTCCGGGAGAGCTTCAACCATGTACCGGGGGAGGCAGGGGACATTGAGTCCGAGTGGACTATGTTTCGTGCCTCCATTGTTGAAGCGGCCGATCGGTGCTGTGGCCGTAAGGTGTTCGGTGCCTGTCGTGGCGGCAATCCCAAGACCTCTTGGTGGACACCGGTGGTGAGGGATGCCGTCAAGCTGAAGAAGGAGTCCTATCAGGCCCTTTTGGCCTGTGGGACTCCAGAGGCAGCTTACAGGTACCGACAGACCAAGCGGAGTGCAGCTACCGCGGTTGCTGAGGCAAAAACCCGGGCATGGGAGGAGTTCGGTGAGGCCATGGAAAACGACTTCCGGACGGCTTCGAAGAGGTTCTGGACCACCATCCGGCGTCTCAGGAGGGGGAAGCAGTGCACGGTCAACACTGTGTATGGTGGGGATGGTGCGCTGCTGACCTCGACTCGAGACGTCGTAGATCGGTGGAGGGACTACTTCAATCCCACCGACATGCCGTCCAGTGAGGAAGCAGGGCCTGGGGACTCGTGGGTGAGCTCCTCCACCTCTGGGGCCGAGGTTGCCGAGGTAGTTAAAAAGCTCCTCGGTGGCAAGGCCCCGGGGGTGGATGAGATCCGCCTGGAGTCCCTTAAGGCTCTGGATGTTGTAGGGCTGTCATGGTTCACACGACTCTGCAACATTGCATGGACATCGGGGGCAGTGCCTTTGGATTGGCAGACCGGGGTGGTGGTCCCTCTTTATAAGAAGGGGGACCGGAGGGTGTGTTCCAACTACAGAGGGATCACACTCCTCAGCCTCCTGGTAAGGTCTATTCAGGGGGACTGGAGAGCAGGAAAAGGGTGGAGTGTACCCTCCAGGTCGGGGGAGGAGATCCTGCCCCAAGTGGAGGAGTTCAAGTACCTCGGGGTCTTGTTCACGAGTGAGGGAAGAATGGAGCGAGAGATCGACAGACGGATCGGTGCAGCGTCTGCAGTGATGCGGACTCTGCATAGATCCGTGATGGTGAAGAGAGAGCTGAGCCGAAAGGCGAAGCTCTCGATTTACCGGTCGATCTCCGTTCCTACCCTCACCTGCCGGTCGGTCTCCGTTCCTACCCTCACCTATGGTAACGAGCTTTGGGCAGTGACCAAAAGAACAAGATCCCGGGTACAAGCGGCTGAAATGAGCTTCCTCCGTAGGGGGGCTGGGCTCTCCCTTAGAGATAGGGTGAGAAGCTCAGTCATCCGGGAGGAGCTCAGAGTAGAGCCGCTGCTCCTCCACGTTGAGAGGAGCCAGATGAGGAGGCTCGGGCACCTATTCAGGATGCCTCCTGAACGCCTCCCTGGTGAGGTGTTCAGGGCACGTCCCACCGGGAGGAGACCACGGGGAAGACCCAGGACACGCTGGCGAGACTATGTCTCTCGGCTGGCCTGGGAACGCCTCGGGATCCCCCCGGAAGAGCTAGAGGAAGTGGCCGGGGAGAGGGAAGTCTGGGCTTCCCTGCTTAGGCTGCTGCCCCCGCGACCCCCCCGGATAAGCGGATGAAGATGAGATGAGGTGAGAAATGGAAGATTCTAAGTTGGCCTACAGTCAGCTAATACATCAGGATCTATTGTTGTTTTTAAGAAGAGGTAGCCTGTGAGTAATGATAGATTAATTATATTTAGCAAAGGACTTCTAGCTGAGGGGAAGACTTCTTTAAGCAGCTTAGTTGGGACCGGGTCTCAGAGACGAGTGCGCGGTTTAAATAAGTGGTCTTTTTGTTGAATGATTGCCTGCTCACTGTGGATTATGAGGAACATGGTGTCAGCACTGGACTCCATTTCTCAGCCACACATCAGCACAGTCAAAAAGAAAAGCTGAAGCCTTATTGTTCCGCTGGTGTTTATCTCTTACTTTGAAATGCTTGAGAGCAATACTGCAGGAGCGGTGATGCCTCGGCCTCGTCGATCTGCTTGCTTCAGCTTTGTGATTAACAGGAAGCTGCATCGCTCAGATGCTCCAGCTTCAACCGTCATCATGTCTTTATTACAGGACTTGTAATTCTCTTGTGTGTGTGTGTGTTCCCCCCCCCCCGCCCGCCATGAACGTGTGACTAAAACGGCTATGACTGAACAAACATCAGCAGCTGCTTCTTCTCGTCCGTTGGCCTCAGTTTGATTCAAGCGAATAGGAGTTGATGGTTGTTATTTCTGACATGATGAAGCAAACGCTGCATTTAAAAAAACATTTTTATAAGATTGTCATGTTTCAGTACAGGTGGCAAATTAAGAATAACTTACTATCTACAAAGAACTATTCACATTTTTTGTACAGTTACATATTTGTCATTAACATTTGTGACTTTTTTTTAGACACCGTCAGCAATATTTTGTTCATACATTATCATCTGAACAGTTTCAGAAACAAGATTTTTCGAAGCTACATTCGAGCAACTTCAAAATGTAAAAACAGGGTGCTAAATACACACAACCACAAACACACTGGTTTCAAGTTTCTACCTGAACACCATGTGGTTTCAGCAGGATATGAACCCAAGAGAAAAGCTTAAGTGCTCGTCCAACAAACGGTGAACGCATCAGTTTCCCTTCGGACGCAAAATTCCCACCTGCCAAATATAACAGCTGCAGGGTGGTGGAGCAGCCAGCGGCCCCAGATTGCTGCTACCGGCTGCTCCATGGCGGTCGAGGCCTGGCCCAGCGAGCAGGCGACATCTTGGATCGGAGCCCCCGCCACCACTGATTTAATCATTTGAATCAAAGCAATGGAAAGACTAAACATGGCCTGGGCTTTAGATTCAGCCACCGCCGTGTGCAACGTGAGACTGAACTTGTGATGTAAGATGGCCGTCTCACCAATGTGCTTTTCTTTAAATATGAGCTCCGAAAGCGCCAGACGCTGTCATCTCAAGATGATGTCACTCTTGCTGCGGCGATTCATCTGTACCTTTGTACCCTAAATAATAACAGGCACTGTAACGTCCATTAGGAACACCACTTCTTGGCACAGAAAACATTATTTTTTAATAAGCTGCTAGCTCACCACATGCCAACTAAAGTTCTGATAAAATGCTTGAATATCTTCACATCTTGCGTCCTGAAATGTGACATCTCATTATGCACCAACACAGCTACGAAAGAAATCTACAAAGTCTACCAGGAAGAATCTGGGCCGCTCAGCTGCCAGTTGTTGTGCAATTCCCCACCAGCACCAGAGATTATTAAACGATAAATTAAGAGGTTAGAGGCGGGTGGGAGCAATGGCGAGGCACACGGTAGCGGAAGCATCAGGCGTGGACGTGCTTTTGGCGTCGCAGATGCAGAGGGAAGAAGGGCCCTTCAGCGTCACTACCCAGAGAACTGCTGAGAGATTCCTCGCCTGAACTCATCACGTCCTCACAGGAGTCCTCACTGTGGACACAAACACGGGTCCACGGTTACTGCACAGCCTGCATCCTGTTACACAGGGTGTGTGTCTGTGTGTGTGCGTGTGTGTGCTGTTGAGTGTCGTGAGTGTGTTGGTCGCCCGATGGTTGACAAGCTGCGCTGCGCTCGTCAACTTGTCGTCTTCTGCGTTGCAAAAGCAATAGCCCCTTACGCCTAGGATAGGCGCTCGGGCCTAATTATGCATTTTATTTATATAGCACTTTTCTGGAAACCCAAAGACGCTTTACAGTGTACATAATATAAAAACAGCGAAGAAATACAGACAATAAAAATGTGAACACGGTTATAAAATCAATAAAATTCAAACAGTAGAATTATACATTATAAGCAATGTCAAACAGATGGGTTTTGAGTTCTTTCTCGAATGTGTTACGATCCGGGCGGGCTCGTAGCGGTTGTGGTAACGTGTCCCAGGGTGGAAACGTGATGTAATATTTATAGACCATGTTGTGCTAGTAATGCGCTTCGTTTGGCCTGGCTCAGTTGACTTCTGCTCAAAGTCAAATGCCCAGTTAAAGAACATCACGTGGCTTTTAGAATCATTGAGTGAATTCAACCAGTGTTTTCACAAGGGGTGAATCTTGGTGCTTGCCTCGTGCTGTGACTTGTGACTCATCCGACTGTCTGCGGATCCAAACTATGAAAACGAGCTAGTTAATGATCACCGTCAGCTGGAAACAGTCAGACTTTGAGGCAAGGAGGCCTCGTGACATCTGCGTCTGTGACTCGCACTGACGCATCAAGATCAAAACCGATGTGAACGGTAACACACCGGTTACTAGCACGGTACCGTATGTATCCGTCCCGTTTGCTCTGACCCAGATGGTCCTTGGCTTTCTGCTTGCGCTGAGGTGAAGGTTCACCCGAGTCTCTATAGGAGCTAAATGAAGTCTTTAAAGCACATGGAGCGCTGAACAGAGACAGCCATGCGTATCTGATGGTCTCTTTGTCACCCTTTTGGAGTGGCTCCACAGTGTTTCATGAACAGACATCTCCTTAATGCTGAATCAACATTTTGGTCAGAGGGATTAAAGCTTCTGTTCGGAAAGAACCGGTCAGAAAATGTTTGCTCGGCTTCTTAGTCTCGTCATTTCTTACGTCTTAGATCTCCTTGTTTTGATTTGATCAGTTTGTTTCTTCTTATTTGTCGAACTAAATGGTGTGTTTTGGGTCTTGGCCTTGTTAATAGGTTGCCTGCTTGCGTTTGGGGCTCTGACCTCTCGCTCTCATCCCAGCAGCCCTCTGGAATGGTCGGCAGCTCGGGGACGCTGCGGGCGCTGTGCAGGCTTTGGGCGGTCCGTCGGGACACGATCCACTGCAGCTTCCTGTGGTTGGGTTTGCTGCATTCAGGAGACGCGTAGTCCGACAAGCACAGAGCCACACACTTGCTCCACTGCAGCAGCTCCCCGTCCGCGATCTGAAACAACACAGCAGTCCATTTTAGCCGGCCGATCCTCTGACCTGTGGATTAACGGCTGAATAAAGTAAGGTCATTACTTCACTGTTACTATAAAAGGGAAACCTGGTTTCTTTTTCAGGACCTGAGGAACCAGGTTTCAGAAACGTGATCCGCTGGTCATGAAATAAAAATATACAGGAGCATGAACTTCACATTGAGTGAAGGTGTAATGCTCCATTTAGGGTTGAAACACACCCAGATTACAGAACATTATTTTTTAAGGAAACATAAATGTAACCAGACGACATGAGAAATAAAGATTTCCTGAGGGGGTAAATACGGCCAATCGCATTTAGGTAAAGAAAGTTGATCATGCCTCGAAATATTAGCTCTTAAATCACAAACAACCAGAGTGATCAGACATCCCACCGTACCTACAGCCTTTTAAACATTTCCTTTCACATGGAGTCAACACCCGACAGCAGGTTACAGAACCAGATCTGAACCAGAGCTAAGAATAAACGGAACTGTGTGGAATGACTTCTCACACCGCACGTCCCGATTCCCTCACTGTTTAAATGGATGGTCGTTAAACGGCTTCCTGTTTGCGTCACATCCTGGATTTAATCATTTGCTCTTTTGAAATGAAACCTTCAGGCTCTGAACTACTCGGCTACTTCTGTGGAAAATGAGTTGCACTCAGTTACTTCATCTTCTAGGGTCGTCCCTTTTCTCTCCCTGGAGGAGAACGTTTACCTTCAAGTGTGTCTGGATACGATAGGCTACCTCCAGCATGTCGTCCGACTGAACGGCTTCAGCCTCCTGCATCAAGAGAGACAAGGCTAGGACGGACGGCTGGGTAGACAAAGAGAAGCGGAGGCGACGGGTTTAGTTCATTACCAGAGTCAAACAATAGTCATTATTCTGCTGAGTCCTACCTTTGCTTTAGAGAAGGAGATTCGGCACAGGCAGGCTTTGAGCTGAGCCTCCAGCTTCTCCAGCTTCAGAGCTTCCTTCCTGTTTACGCACACGCACACGCACACGCACACACAGTCTTAGATGTGTGATTTCAGGCCACCGTGAGCCTAGGTTCTGTCCAAAGTTTCTGCCTGTTAAAGGGAAGTTTATCCTTGCCTCCCGTTGTGGGTCAAGCTGGGTTCTGTGTTTCCCTGCTAATCCTGTAAAGTGCCTAGAGATGACTTCCTGTTGTGATCTGGCGCTCTAGAAATAAAACTGAATTGACGCTTCCCAGATTGACAGAATTTCACTAATCCCTCAAATTATTTGCTGTTAAAACTGGGACCACAGTAAACACTAAATGCTTTGGGAAACAAAAGTACCGTAATTCCCGGTGTACAAGCCGCTACTTTTTTCCAATATTTTGAACCTTGCGGTTTATGCAACGACGCGGCAAATTTACGTATATTTTCCAACTTTCGTTACGAGCCGTGTTTCGTTAAAGCCTATTTATTTTCGTTACGAAATTAACGCCCGCCCGCCTGGAGGGAAAGCCCCGCTTGCGCGTAGCTGGGGAGATCCGCGAGAAGGGCCCGGCGCTCGTCCAGAGTCGCCGCCGCCGGACCGCCGTACTCGGCCCCCCGCCGCCGGACCGCCATCCGCTACGTGGCGTCGGACGCGCCGCGTAGCGGGGAAGGAACCCGCCCCCTCGACCTCCCGGGCGTCCCCACCCCTGCCGCACCACGCTCGCGCGGACGGAGGATGAGGGGCACGGGGGCAAGGGGGACGGGGACACCCCGCCCGGCGGGCGCGCGCGCCGCGCAGCCTCCGACGGGCGGAGAGGGGAGGGCGACGGGGCGACTGCTCCCCCAGCCGCGGCTCGAGCCCAGCCCCGCTTCGCACCCCAGCCCGACCGACCCAGCCCCTAGAGCCAATCCTTATCCCGAAGTTACGGATCTGATTTGCCGACTTCCCTTACAGCTACCTTGATCCAACATGCCAGAGGCTGTTCACCTTGGAGACCTGCTGCGGATATCGTTACGAGCCGTGTTCCGTTAAATATCATTTGTTTCAATGTACCGGTAGACACCTGCAGTTTACGAATATGTGCGGCTTATTTTTGTACAAAATAAATATTTTTTTAAAATTCAGTGGGTGCGGCTTTTTCACAGGTGCGCATAATAGTTCAGCAATTACGGTAGATGGATGGATGTTTCATTTTTTTCCATTCAGAATAAATTAAATAAGGTTATAATTTTCCAGATTGTCACATTTAAATTACAATTATACATTTTAAGATTGCAGAATTCCTTAATGTGCAAAGCAATAAATGCATTTAGTCACTTTGTTCATTTTAGCATTTGATGTTAATCATGATTATTTCAGTCACACTGATTTTAATGGCAGGAGACAAAGAAATCATGATGGGATTGTTTGAAATCAAAAACTAAAAGGTTATTTCTTTACATAGTGTGGATGAATCTCAGCAAGTCAAGCATTTCCCAATGATTGTTTTGACAATTAAACATATTCCTAACCTTAAAACAACATAAATGTTAAAGTAAAACAAACTTTCAGGATTTTCTACAACGCTGGATAAACTTAACTAACCTAAAAAACGATTATTGGACCGTAGCAGGAATGAACTGAAGGTCTCACCTGTCTGTGGAGTGTGAACGTGCAATCCGGTGGCACAGGTGCAGGAAGGTTAAGGCAGTGATGGCTTTGGACTTGAAGTTCAGCTTCTCCGCTACGATCTTCTCCATGCGCTCGAGGTCGGAGACGGTGAATCGGCACTGCCCGATACGGATGAGCTCGTCTGTAGATGTCAGATTGCACGCCTCCTCCGTCACTTTGGCCGCCATGCTGAGGCAGCTGAGGCTGACGCAGGACAGGTGCTTTGGCTGAATCTGAGGTGGACAGCACAGTTAGGAAATGACTGGTCATAATAAACCTACTTCAGTTGAACGTTCTGCTTATAGTGGCTTTACTTTTAGAAGGTTCATGAATAGAACCAACGTTCCACCAGAATATGACGAATGAAGGCTTAAGTGTCTCGTGCTCTGTTAGGTGAGGAACGTGGGTACCCTCATCAGTGCCAGGAACCTGTCCAGCAGGTTAACAGCCAGGACAAAGGTCTGCGTGGTGTAACCGAAGAAGCTGGTCAGGCTCCACAGGTCCTCCACTTTGGCATCTCTGGCCTTGGCTGAGATCCGACTGTCACCCTGGGAAATAAAGATGTACCTTTGATTAACCTGGTTTATCAGGACACGGATGAAGTACTAAAAAGACCTGGCAGCCACATTTACACTCCGTGACTTGTTTAAACCCAAATGATGGCTAATGATTTCTCAAATGTGCTCACCTGCACTGTGGATTCGATGAAGCTCAACCCGGTCTCCTTCGGCAGATACTGGGCCTCCTGCTCACGATTCACCCTCAGCTCCTTCATCAGCTTGAAGGCGTCCATGTCTGGAGTCTGGAGCAACTGAGCTCTCGTTATTATCACTGCAAGGCAGGAGAGCATCAAGATTCAGCTCTAAAACCTACAAAATAGACAACACAAACTGTATTTCAACAGCATGCATGAAATTGGGTTCAGCATCTAGTATTTTATTTGTATTGCAGTGCTTATCAATGATTTCCTAACTCAATATGTTGTATCAAACAGAGCAGAACAACAAAGGTTCCCTGGTCTGGGAGAATAACATGTTTATTGTTTGGCCCTAATTTAACAAGAAAAATGTAACGTCGAGACAAAAATCTATTTTTCAAGAGCATCCGGGGGAGACTGGTCAAGCAGCGTGGCTGCGGAGAAGGATAAGAATAAGCACAATGCTAAACGCGCAGACTGGGCCCTTATAAAGGAGCTGATCGAGCCATGTTTACGTTCTATCGGGGTCAGGGGTCACAGATGGTCTCCGGCGTCAGAGCCCCCCCTGCTAGACGCCTTCGCTGCCCCCCTCCACCGAAAAACAACTGCCTTTTCACGGTCAGGATCTAAAACACGCTAAATCCGAACCCCGACGCCCGGAAGTCACCGATTCTACCGTTTTAGGTGACGACGACCGAGCAGCTAGCAGCTAGCTAGCTAGCAGCTAGCTAGCTAAAGTTTTAAATCCTCCGGAGGGGGGGGCTGAGCGGAATCACAACCAACAAGAATGTTTGACATCAAACTGTATTTTAAAGGTTGTCGCGCCGTGGAAACAGATTAAAATGTGTTTATCCTGAATGTTAACGTTGAATAAAGCTCGGCTTCAGAATGTAGGACGGATAACGACGGCTCGCTAAACAGGACATTATAGCAGCGTCAAACGCTTAGAACGCTCCGAGTATATTAATAAAGAAAATAAATACTAAAATACTTTTGTTCAATTTAACATATACATTAATTCTCTCTTTTTTCCGTGTAGTATGTGTAATACAGGTACAGGTTTACATATTTATAACCGTTTACCTGTAACAAGCTAAATCCACATATCGATTCCTCTGCTGCCCTTCTCGGCTTTAGCTGCTCCCTTTTTTCTTTTGTTGATGTTGATGTTGCTCACGCTCACGCTCACGCCCACAGAGTGACGCCACGAGAAAGCAACCAATCAACGTCTCTGATTCAACAACAGGAACTGAATAGATTTCCACGTCTGTTGTGTTTAATAGAAAAAATCGATTGTCACATCAAAAAATCTGTTTTTTAAACTTAATTCCGAATATGAACAAAACATTTGATATAAGTAATCGATCTTCTTTTTACCACTAAATACCACGAGTCTCGAAATTCAGTCCATCCATTACGAGGACCATCCACCTCTAATTGATATTTCCATCAGCCAATCAACTAGTAGGAGTTTGGTGCGTTCAAATAGTCCGCCCAAAATGAAACCGTTTGATTGGCTCATGGGGATCCTGACGCAATCTTATCATTACGTACCTAGCGGATACTACTACTTATATGCAGTGATACTATTACTTATATGCAGTGATACTACTACTTATATGCAGTGGTACTACTACTTATATGCAGTGATACTACTACTTACATGCAGTGGTACTACTACTTATATGCAGTGGTACTACTACTTATATGCAGTGATACTACTACTTATATGCAGTGGTACTACTACTTACATGCAGTAGTACTACTACTTACATGCAGTGGTACTACTACTTACATGCAGTGGTACTACTGCTTACATGCAGTAGTATTACTACTTACATGCAGTGGTACTACTACTTATATGCAGTAGTACTACTACTTACATGCAGTGGTACTACTACTTACATGCAGTGGTACTACTACTTACATGCAGTAGTATTACTACTTACATGCAGTGGTACTACTACTTACATGCAGTGGTACTACTACTTACATGCAATGGTACTACTACTTACATGCAGTAGTATTACTACTTACATGCAGTGGTACTACTACTTACATGCAGTGGTACTACTACTTACATGCAGTGGTACTACTACTTATATGCAGTGGTACTACTACTTACATGCAGTGGTACTACTACTTACATGCAGTGGTACTACTACTTATATGCAGTGGTACTACTACTTACATGCAGTGGTACTACTACTTACATGCAGTGGTACTACTACTTACATGCAGTAGTATTACTACTTATATGCAGTAGTACTACTACTTACATGCAGTAGTATTACTACTTACATGCAGTGGTACTACTACTTATATGCAGTAGTACTACTACTTACATGCAGTGGTATTACTACTTACATGCAGTGGTACTACTACTTACATGCAGTGGTACTACTACTTACATGCAGTGGTACTACTACTTATATGCAGTGGTACTACTACTTACATGCAGTAGTACTACTACTTATATGCAGTGGTACTACTACTTATATGCAGTAGTACTACTACTTACATGCAGTAGTATTACTACTTACATGCAGTGGTACTACTACTTACATGCAGTGGTACTACTACTTATATGCAGTGGTACTACTACTTACATGCAGTGGTACTACTACTTACATGCAGTAGTACTACTACTTACATGCAGTGGTACTACTACTTACATGCAGTGGTACTACTACTTATATGCAGTAGTACTACTACTTACATGCAGTAGTACTACTACTTACATGCAGTGGTACTACTACTTATATGCAGTGGTACTACTACTTATATGCAGTGGTACTACTACTTACATGCAGTGGTACTACTACTTACATGCAGTAGTACTACTACTTACATGCAGTGGTACTACTACTTACATGCAGTGGTACTACTACTTACATGCAGTGGTACTACTACTTATATGCAGTAGTACTACTACTTACATGCAGTAGTATTACTACTTACATGCAGTGCGTAGTGCGTACCTAGCGGGTTTTTATTGTCTTGGGTGCTTCACTCCCAAAACAAACTTCAGAAAGTACATGAAATTAGGAACAGAATATTAGGATATTAATTAATATTACGCCATTTAGGTCTTAATTAACAACATAACTGGTGCCTTCTTGATTATTTTGTGATAATACAGCAGTTAATAACTAATGCATTTAGTACATGTTGTAAAATAAGGCAGCGAAAAGGTGTATTTTAAAGCCTGACCCTTTGTTCGGCCAGTCTGACGTCACTCGGCCTCCTGGAGCGGAGGTGGAGGTGGAGGTGGGCGGAGCTTGGTCCACAGCGTCCCGTTATCGGAAGTGGACGTTTCTGTCCGTTCCGTTCTTTTATTTTTATGTTTTTTTGGCCACAGCTCCGTTTCCCATGTGATTATCACAAGTGTAGGGAATTTCCACAACGTGTTTACATGCCGACAGAACAACAGGGCCGCCATTCTCCTCATTGAATACGCACCCACAACGGAGAACAAGAACCGGACAATGGACGCCACGGTGGACGCCACGATGGACGCCACGATGGACGCCACGATGGACGCCACGGTGGACGCCTAACCCTTCATTTGTCCTTGGATTCAGCGGACCGGATGAAACCCAACTGTGGTTTTCGCCAGTTCGCAGGGGAGGTAAGGCTACGACTACTTCCTGGACCGGGTCAGTGCTGCAACTAACGAGCTGTTATAGTTGTAGTCGTCTTTACGCTCCGGTTCCCTTTGCGTGTTAAACACGAGTAATCATTTTAACCTTTGTATGCGTGTGTGGCCCGTAAACCTTTATGCAGGTAGCTAGTTGCTAGCTGCGTTAGCTGTCTAGCAGGGTTTCAGGGATTATTCGGTAATGCACCTGCTTCTGGAGGTCCCGCGGGTCCGGACCCAGACGACCCCCCCGCGGGGGTTAAAGCTAAGCTAAGGGGAGGGAGTCGGGTTGCGCTGCTGCTCCAATCATAAGAGGGAGACTGATTTGTTTATAACGACTTGGGCTCAGACGTAACTTTAATTTACTGGTTGATGTGTCAGTAAACGCAGCCCGTCACGATGATCAGCTTTACGCTCCAAAAACACGACTGAGTAATTATTATTCATGAAAACATTCTGCATCACAGTCATTCATGCGTTGCCGTATCCGCACACAAACATTAGTAACGCGTTACTCACAAGAATGAACTATTATGAACTATCCTGTCAGTCTGCCCCGGGGCAGCTGTATCTGCCCCAGGGCAGCTGTATCTTTCCCAGGGCAGCTGTATCTGCCCCAGGCACAACGTGAAGCGTCTTTGGGTGCCAGAAAGGCGCTGTATAAAACCAAGCATTATTATTATTATTGAGTGAATCGTTTAAATGATGCGAGCTGTTAAGCGTGCGTTCAAACTGCGCTGTTTCATCGCATGGCGTGATGCTCCGTGCGTTTCTGCAGGTCGCTGCATCCAGTGGGGAGGCCGGCTCAACCAGGGGAGGACGGAATGAAGTTCTTCCAAACCTTGGGAGGCCAGAGGCTGTCGTTTCTTCTGGAAAAGGCGGCCTCCAGAGGATCTATGTGCCAAAGAAGCCCTCCTCACTGGTAACCGTGTGACATGCACAGCTTTCCACAGCGGACGGCAACGCTATCATGAGGAATGAGTAGGGGCGGTGGTTGAGAGGGTCGTCCTGTGATCGAGAGGTTGGAGGTTCGATTCCCAGCTCGGGCACATGTGTGCACTGAATGTCGGTGGGGTCAGGACTGATGGCTCGGATTGGCAGCCTCGCCCTTGATGCCCATACAGTGTAAAGCGTTTGAGTATCTAGAAAAAAAATATATAGCTATATAAAATCAATGCATTATTATTGAAAGTTATTGATTCAAGTGTACACAAGGAAAGAAACTCTCCCCCAGAGTTTCACACTAATGGCCTTAAACGGTAGAGCTATTTAGATTAGACACAACTGGGTTGAATTGTGTAATTATAGTAATTCTTTGTTCTGGAAATAACTTCCAAAAAGCCTTCTAAATGTGAGAATGGAGTTGACCTTAAGCCAGTACTTGCTGAAGGTCTACTGGGAGCTCAGCAGGGTCCTGTTGTGGACAGGCCAGCAGTGATGTATGGATTCATCGCTTGATAAATCTAAGGGAAAGGTGAAAGAATAATAAGTCTGATAGCTGCTATCAGGAACGAGTTCCTCCAGTTCTCTGCCTGCGTTTTTGAGGGATCAGGTCACGGTCTGAAGGAACTCCTTCAGACCGTGACCTGATTGCCCTCAGATTGGGAAGGATTCGCTGAATTGTGTCCAGCTGAGCTCATTTTGTGCCGAGTTAAATTTCTCTCTCTATTAAAGAGTGCATGTGGTAGACGACTTAACTGCCCAAGTGTAAA
Organism: Brachionichthys hirsutus; assembly: GCF_040956055.1. Classification (NCBI taxonomy): domain Eukaryota; kingdom Metazoa; phylum Chordata; class Actinopteri; order Lophiiformes; family Brachionichthyidae; genus Brachionichthys; species Brachionichthys hirsutus. Next base: position 29,071 of record NC_090915.1, on the reverse strand, counting down.
CCACAAATAATGGAAGTTGAAAGGATAATTTATGCATGATAGAATAGAATAGAATAGAATAGCACTTTATTGTCATTTCACACAGTGATGCAATGAAAGACTGAAGAATGATGTAAATAAAGACTAGCAGGTGTTAAAGTTTCATCAAAGTGAGGGCTGTACACTGTGATACTTATTATTGAGGTAGACGTTTACTTAGCGAGGAGTCGTCTGATCCCTGCTCTGTTTCAGCATAGCCATCATGAAGTAATCTCATATTAGGAACGCAGCGAGCGAACAAAGACGCCACCGAAGCGTCCTCCGTTTCACGCAGTCAGCCGAGAGTCAAGCCTTCAGCTACACATATAATACGCTGTTTATAGCTAAGGCTTGTGTTAAATATTGGTGATTATACTTTAAATACTGCTCTTCTTTCTGCACAGTTGTTCTCTTTAGAGCTCAGAGATCTGAGTGCTTTGACGTTCCCCTGAGTTTCACTACTATTATATGTTATTTTAAATGTTTATTCTCCTTTATAAACATTGCAAAAAAACACCTTAAATTAAATTAACAAAAGGCTAAGCTTAGGAAAACTCATTTCTGAAGCTTTAATCAAGCCTCTTGAAACAGCCTTTTAGTATTCTTAATACTAGTTTTGGAAATATTTTATGTTGATAGAATGTATTAAACTAGAAAAGCACCCGGAGAGTGCAGACCTCCGCCCAGCTGCTCCTTCCCATCGTAATTGGATTGACACCGTCCACATGTTGATCTGGATCATTGCCAAAAGATACTTTAAACTCCGCCTCTGCCGAGGGGACCTCGTTGTCCTTTAAATCTGCATTTCTGTCTGTAATTGAGAAGATAGCACCCATAACAGCTGTTCGGGTCAGAACCCGTACAGAACCTTGGATGAAGGGGGAAATATTGAATGCCATCAAGCTCAGAAACAAATGTTACTCTGAGTACAGAAAAACCAACAACGAGGAACTACTTGAAAAAAGCAGAAAACTACGCAATGTGGTTAACAAAATGATAAAAGATGCCAAAAAGAATTTCTTAAATGATAACATTCAGGCAAACAAAAGCAACCCACAAAAACTGTGGGAGGCCCTAAAACAATTAGGCTGCAGCAACAGACTCCAAACAAAAACCAGTAATATCTGCATTAACTCAAGTGGTTCGCTCCAGACCGACAGGCTGGTGCTAGCTAATTGTTTTAACAGCTTTTTCACCACTATTGCCCCCTGTTGGTCAGCAAACTCCCCCCACATTCAGGTCTGTATGGTTCTGACCACATCCAGACTCACTATGAGAAGCTAGGTGCTAAAAAGGACACTTTCTCTTTCACACCTGTAAATACCGTTGATGTGCTAAAACAACTAATTGCCCTTCAACCTAACAAGGCCACAGGCCTTGACAACATACCCACCCGGTTCCTCAGAGACGCAGCTGTCTCTATCGCCCCCGTGGTAACCCATCTGATAAATGTATCCATCAATCAGTGCCACGTCCCACAGGAATTCAAGACGGCGCGGGTTATCCCTCTGTATAAAAAAGGAAACAAATTAGAACCTGGCAACTACCGCCCTGTTTCCATCCTTTGTTCCATCTCAAAGGTCATGGAGAGAATAATCCAGGAGCAAATCAACCGCTACCTCGCCGAGCATAGCCTGCTCTTTGAATTCCAATCGGGCTTCAGAACATCCCACTCCACTGACACATTTTTATCATCCTCTAAGGTGATAAAAAAAAGTCAATCAGAGAACAAGATTTTTGGGCAGAATGTCTGCTTTTGTCTCCGGACTCTTGCTGGAGCCCTCGTTCAGCCCCTCTCTGACTATGCTAGCACCTCCTGGTATTCCAACATCAAAATGTCCCTGAAAACCAGGCTCCAAACCTCCCAAAACAAACTGATTCGGCTACTCCTCAATCTGGGGCCCATGACCCACCTTCTTCCTGGACATTTTGCTAGCCTAAAATGGCTCAGGGTAGAAGACAGGGTTAAACAACTCAAAATGGGATTGGCATTTAAAATAGTCAATGCAGCTCTGCCCTCAGTCCCCTCAATCCCTGCATACCTGAATAAACACCTCCACAGCCACAACACTAGAGGGAGCTCAAACAACAACCTGATTACCCCCTCCCACAGGACTAACATGGGTAAATCATCTTTTTATAATACGGCCACCCAAGGGTGGAACGGTTTGACTCCCGCCCTCAAAACATGCACCTCTTTGGCCTCCTTCAAAACGGCCCTAAAAATACACCTTTCAGGGGGACAGAAACGGAGATAGTCATCACGACTCTCTCCGGATCAACCCCCCCCCCCCCCCTCCTTTTGTCCACCTACGTTGTACATACTATTTGTCTTTTTAATTTTAATTTATTGTAATTTTGCATCTGTGGTGTAATTTATTTTTGATGTATTGTTATTTTGCATCAATTGAGTTATTGAATATTGGTTTTATTTTTATTTGTATTGTTAAATTTGTATTGTTAATTGTCGATGATTTATATACGAAGGACTTTCAACGGAAACAAGACCACAAGGGCTTTTTTGAAATGCTCCTCTTAGACAGGATGTTTGACTGTACTTGTACTGTAATTCTACTGTGTGACTGTACGTGTACTCTAACATTCTATCTAATAAATATATTCGTCATCATCATAAATTGTTGAAAATAATACAGAGAAGATTTGTATGGCAGGGGCTAGTATGCAGGGGTTGCAAATGCAACCTCACGGGCCGTCTGGTTAACACAGACATGGGCAAACCACGGCCCGCGGGCCGTATACGGCCCGTTATGCTTTTCAATACGGCCCGCCGAACTTGTCCAATTACCAAGAAATTCAAAATCATAACTTTCATTTTGTCCCTGCAATACCCGTGTTTCACCAGCAGATGGCGCACTGATAACCGCGGTGGCGTGTAGCGAATTACTCTTTGCATTAGTTTCTTTTTCCCCATTACTCTCTGACCCCGTCTGTAGAAATGAGCGGATCAAAGAAAAGCAAAGTAGACGGTGAGGGCCGAGTGTTTAATAAAGAGCGCACAACAAGATTTCTTTTCACCGAAATCCGATCTACGGCTGCATGTCTGATATGCCAAGAAGCCGTTGCGGGTTTTAAAGAATATAATATCAGCCGTCACTTTGCCACAAAGCATGCAAACTGCGCCAGCAAGCAATCGATGCAAGAACGGGAGTTCTGCCGTCGCTTCTCTGATTTAAAGAAAATTGACGCATCACTTCAGCTGGTGTCCCGTCCCGTCACAAGACCCCGAAACCGCACCGCAGGATCTGCAGGATAAGTTCAAGTCTCTTAACCTGAATTACTTTTATGTCTCACTTAACGAAGCAACGTTTCCAAACGTCCGGAGGACGGAACAGAAGATGCTGCTGTTTGGCTCGACCTACGTGTGTGAGCAGACGTTCAGCGTCATGATCAATAAATCCCGTTCTTCTAATGAAGTGCGCATTTATGCACAGCAGTGGAACAACAATGAGTGCAGCAGAAATGATTGAGATTTAGTATTTCGTGTTTTGATATGTTTTGAATGTTTTAAGTGATCATCTTTTTTCAATAAATGTTGATTTATTTAACTTTACGCGTTCAAGTGAAATTTATTAAAAACAGATGCAATCACCAGGTTTGACAGATCAGTGTCTGTTCTATTTTAATCTGTTTACATTTCTCCTCACACCGTTGTGCCAAAATATGCGTAAATGCTGCATCTTGCATATTCATTGAGACAAACGTACTACCTGCATTAGGGCTATTTTGCACATTTGAAAGACGCAGTCCTTCGTACACACTGTTAGTAAATCTGGTTGTACATTTATCTGTGTGTTTACTGTGCTATGAGGTTTGCACACTACACGCAGCGCTTTAGTATATCTAAACACTCATCCAAAAGCTCCTGGCCCGGCCCCTCTGTCAAAATTTCAAACCCAATGTGGCCCGCACGTCAAAAAGTTTGCCCACCCCTGGGTTAACAGGAGCTAATGTAGCATTGCCAGTTTCTCCCTTGAGCTGGTCCCAAACTGGATAAATGCAGAAGGTTCTGTCAGGAACGGTATCCGGAGTAAATACCGTAAGAAAGTCATACCGGATCGGTTGAGGCCCGGCCTAACAATGACTACCAGCAGCGTTGTTTACCCATGGTGTGCCGCCCACAGATCGCGTTCATGACTCCAGTTCTTTTAACAGATGTTTTATTGGTTATACATCGTAGAACTAAAATAGACAAATTAGAAAAGCAACATTATTGTAAGAAAAGAAATTAATAACACTCGTGCTAATACAATCAGCTGACAACAGAAATAATACTGACCACTTTGGCCTGCTTCAATACGATACATGGGCAGTTATCTTCTGGTAGTAGTCTTCATTGTAGTAATATAAAATAAACCGGAGGGCTATCGGCCTTGCATCTGAGCACGGCACAGCTCAGCCCCTCTCTGCCGCTAACTCCGGAACCGGAACCTCTCCTTGCCTTACAAAATAAGAGAGCCCTCTTCAAAATAAAAGTAACGCAGCTGTGCTGCAGTTACACATGGGATGCTGCTGGAAATTGGATTACTGTGGGTTGCAGATATAGACGAAGAAGAGGAGGAAGACAAGTGCATCAGCAGCAAGAGAAAAGGGAATGGAAGAGTTTGGGACTGAGAGTAGAGACTTTGAATGTTGGGACGATGACGGGGAAAGCTAGAGAGCTGGTGGACATGATGAGGAGGAGGAGGAGGAAGGTGGATGTGTGTCCAGGAGACCAGGAGGAAAGGAAGCAAGGCTAGAAGCTGAGGAGCAGGATTCAAGTTCTTTATAGGAGAGGAAAGAGGAATGGAGGAGGAGTTATCTTGAAGGAGGAGTTGGTGCAGAGTGTTCTAGAGGAGAAAAAGCAGAGGAAATGATGCAGTCAAAAAGGTGGGGAAAATGTCAAAGCCTTTATTTTACGTGGCTAACTGTTAAACAGCCAACGCATTTCAGGTTCCTCAGGGCACCCCGGATGCTTTGTGGCGACGCCTCACGGGACAAGACGAAAGTACAGTTCTGACATGTGACCAACTATTGAGTGGACAGCGTATGGTCGGTGGTTGATCGAATAGCTTCGGGGTAAAGCAAAGATTGTCGATCATCGAGGTGACTGTAGTTCCATTCAGAAAAAGTGCCTTTGGTCAAGCCACTTTTTCTGTTCGTGCTTCTCACACTTGGAATTCCATACCTACCACGATATGTGAACTCCCGACTCTGACCTCTTTTACCGAACAATTTAAAGCAGGGGTCCCCAACCACCGGGCCGCGGCCTGGTACCGGTCCGTGAGGCATTTGTTACCGGGCCGCAAAGAAAGAACAACTAATGTATACAATTTCCGTTGTATCGATTATTATCGTCTAAAAAGTGTTTTATTTTGAAAAACGACCGGATTTTCTCCAACGTAACAATCGCGTCTTGATACGTTGCTAAAAAAAACAGCCGTGAACTCTCAAAAATTAATAAAAAGAAACAAAAGTCTTTGGAGAGCTTCTTTGCTAAGGAAAAACGTCCTACTGAGGAGGAAGAAGAGGAGGAAGAAGAGGAGGCAATGACCTCCAAGAAGAGACTAAGGATCAGGACTAAGACTTAAATCTGATGACTTAATCTGAGGATCAAGTCATCTTTACAAAAGTTGCTTGTGTTTATTTCCTGGTTTGTTCTGAAATAATTATAAACTGGGTTAACAGTAGGATCATTTAATATTCATATAACTGTGCCAGAAATGATCCTAAACTGAATTTCACTGCATTAATTGCATCTGTATATATTCCTTTGGGACTGAAGTAATAAGTTGAGTGAAGCAGAAATGGTCACTTTGTAAAACACTAAACTCTGTTCAGCTGACCTGACTCATGTTTTGCTCCTCCCAAACGTCGTAATCGTGAACCCTAACCCTAACCCTAACCGAGCCAATCAATGGGTGCTGGTGAAAACATCACCTCTACACAGACAGCATGACCTCCTACGCTAAGCAAACAAACCAACAAAACACTGCAAGGTTCAGCTCCAGCAAAAGATGTTGCTACGCTTTTTAGAGTAATAAAACATCCTTAACATCTTGATCATTGTTCTTTACACTTAACAAATGGTCAGTCTAAACTGTCCAGCGCTTTTGATCACTAGCACAACATTTGTTCTTGACGTCACATTACACCAGCAAGCCTAAACCTAACTTGGAATGATCCCTTTATTTTGACACAAGGCAATCAAAGAGGAATAAATGTGAATGCTTCCGCTCGTCGTTTGGTTGCAGGATACAGACGTCTCCCCGGCCCAGCGTGACGAAGCCGTGTGCTGGTTGACGGAGCTCCATGGCAGACTGCAGCTGTACCCAGAGAGCCTGGTGTTAGCTCTTAGCATCCTGGACCGCTTCCTCGCTCCCATCAAGGTAAAAGGAAAAACAAAGATACCAATCCAAACCCCAAAGCCCTCGGAGAGAGCAGACCTCCGCCAAGTGTACCGGTACCCACATTTGTCAAAAAATCACGATAATATCCGTAATCTGGATCAAATCCAGATTAAATTTGGTGGTAACATAGAGGCCCCCCCTACACGATGTGTCAAAGTCCATAAACATTGGTCAAAAGTCAACCGAGATATTGAGGAACACATTTTAAAGCTCCATTGACTATTGTTTCAAAGTTATCTAGAATCCAGGATCTCTTCTGGACCATCACCAAAATGTGATCATCTGTTCCTGGTAACATCCAGAAACTGCCTGTGACTCTTTGAGATATCTTGTTAACAAACGGACAGACAACCAAAAAACTGCAAAAACAGAACCTCCTTGGCGGCGGTAATCAGGAATAACGGGTCCGTCTCAGTCCCGATTGGACCGCTGGTATCGGGCTGAGAACTTCTCCTAGGATGTTGTAGACTTGAGCTCAAACCTGGCGGCATTTTAAAAGGTAAAAATAAAAAGTCAATTTTCTGTCTTACACACAAGGTCAAAGCTGGATAGCGTAACGGTAAATATCATGAAAGGACGCCACAAATAATCTCTGTGAAAGGCAGGCCTGAACCCTGAAAAAGAACCTTAATCCAAACAATAATCTTTGAGATTGACACAAATATGTCATTTTAATAAGATCCGATCTTAAATGTGCAATTTTAATCTTATAGGGTTTGTTTATGGCTCAGGGTTCTTCTGTTACTGCGTGTAGACAGGCCCCTAAGGGTGCTTTCACACTGCACCAAGAGGACTCAGTTCCTTTGGGAGCAAATTCCTGCATTTATAATTAGTTGAAAGGTCTGCGTTCACGCTGTGATTTCTTCGTGAAACGAACTTTCTGAGCAGCGTCGCGTGGCTGAAAGGGCGCTCGTCGATTGGACACAGTAGAAGGGGAAGTCCCGCCCTCTCCCATGTTTGTTTTTGGTTGGAGTGCTCCAGTTACGGCTGCTGCTCATTCAAGGAGGGGAGTGCATTTAGTTCTGGCCTACATCATAAATGTTACACAACGCTAGTAGTTTCTAACAAACACAAAGTCGCTGGGGATCCGTAAAGTCTCCAGATCAGTTCAGAACAACGGAATGAGAAACTATCGCTGCTGAACTACACACAGCGGTACATATTTAGTTAATGAAATCTACACACAGCGGTACATATTTAGTTAATGAAATCTACACACAGCGGTACATATTTAGTCAATGAAATCTACACACAGCGGTACATATTTAGTTAATGAAATCTACACACAGCGGTACATATTTAGTTAATGAAATCTACACACAGCAGTACATATTTAGTTAATGAAATCTACACACAGCAGTACATATTTAGTTAATGAAATCTACACACATCGTTACATATTTAGTAAATGAAATCTACACACAGCGGTACATATTTAGTCAATGAAATCTACACACAGCAGTACATATTTAGTTAATGAAATCTACACACAGCAGTACATATTTAGTTAATGAAATCTACACACATCGTTACATATTTAATTAATGAAATCTACACACATCGTTACATATTTAGTAAATGAAATCTACACACAGCAGTACATATTTAGTTAATGAAATCTACACACATCGTTACATATTTAGTAAATGAAATCTACACACAGCGGTACATATTTAGTTAATGAAATCTACACACAGCAGTACATATTTAGTTAATGAAATCTACACACAGCGGTACATATTTAGTTAATGAAATCTACACACAGCGGTACATATTTAGTTAATAAAATCTACACACAGCGGTACATATTTAGTTAATGAAATCTACACACAGCGGTACATATTTAGTTAATGAAATCTACACACAGCGGTACATATTTAGTTAATGAAATCTACACACAGCGGTACATATTTAGTTAATGAAATCTACACACAGCGGTACATATTTAGTAAATGAAATCTACACACAGCGGTACATATTTAGTTAATGAAATCTACACACAGCGGTACATATTTAGTCAATGAAATCTACACACAGCGGTACATATTTAGTTAATGAAATCTACACACAGCGGCACATATTTAGTCAATGAAATCTACACACAGCGGTACATATTTAGTTAATGAAATCTACACACAGCGGTACATATTTAGTTAATGAAATCTACACACAGCGGTACATATTTAGTTAATGAAATCTACGCACAGCGGTACATATTTAGTTAATGAAATCTACGCACAGCGGTACATATTTAGTTAATGAAATCTACACACAGCGGTACATATTTAGTTAATGAAATCTACACACAGCGGTACATATTTAGTTAATGAAATCTACACACAGCGGTACATATTTAGTTAATTAAATCTACACACAGCGGTACATATTTAGTTAATGAAATCTACGCACAGCGGTACATATTTAGTAAATGAAATCTACGCACAGCGGTACATATTTAGTTAATGAAATCTACGCACAGCGGTACATATTTAGTTAATGAAATCTACACACAGCGGTACATATTTAGTCAATGAAATCTACACACAGCGGTACATATTTAGTTAATGAAATCTACACACAGCGGTACATATTTAGTTAATGAAATCTACACACAGCGGTACATATTTAGTCAATGAAATCTACACACAGCGGTACATATTTAGTTAATGAAATCTACACACAGCGGTACATATTTAGTTAATGAAATCTACACACAGCGGTACATATTTCACCTCTTGTAGTTTTTCTGGTAAATGAGCTTCCCCTGCAGAGCAGCTTGGAGTACTCGCTGTACTTCCTGTACTGGAGACGCACTGCGTAGCATCACTATGTACAGCTGATCCTGCCTTTGCTCTGCCCAAAGGAACCGAGACCCTCCTTTTCAGGCGGACCTTTCACACCAGCCCAAACGGAGCGGATTAGGAAAGAAACTCTGGTCAGTTTAAAAGGGAGCAAACAGCGGCAGTGTGAACGCACCTTCAGACTCCTGCACTCGTTAGCTTGGTGAGCTAACAAGGTCCCGTTCAGTAAAATCTGCCTTCGGGCTATCGTTCTGCGGTCCCTCAGTGTGGTGGCTTGGTCCAGTCCCAAGGCGGAGGCCATTGATAACAGCATGGACTCAACCATCTGCACATCGGACTGGGGGGGGGGGGGGCAATACGTTTCCTAGGTGCACTCTGATGAGTCCATATATTTATCGCTGTAGCATTCACTTATCGATTTGTGCCGAGTTATGTTTGGTTTTTCTGTGAGCACGTCAAGTGCTGAATTCTCAAGGCTGGTTTATTTTGGGAATGTTGATTGTGTGGTGCCTCCTGCTCGTTACGTGGGTTACTCCACCCCTATTTAAGGAGGTTGTTTGGGTTTCACGGGTCTCTTGTTACTTTGACCTTGGCCGGGTGGGGTCCGGAATCTCAGTCGGGCAATGTCCAGATTGGTTTGACTTGTCTGTCTTCATTAAAGGAGAACAATCGCACCTTTTTGAACACCCTCGTCCTTGCCTTCCTGTGAGGGTCCACGGCACTCAGGGTCTCCTGGCTCCTCGTCTCCTGCTGGTCCGAAGACCGAATGGACTCGGCTTGATCCTGAAGTTATCAGAGGAAGAGAATAATTAGAATCATTTGTAGTGATTGACAAACTCCAGAATATAAACGGGCTGCATAACTCTTACTCACCACAGAACCTCTAACTGAAGTCCTCCTCTCCCTCGCAGACAGCAGGGGGGGGGAGGTTCCCCAGGTCTGGGTTACGAGACTAGAAATGCATTTCCTCGGGGGTCTAAACATGCAGCACAAAACCACATGTAGCTCAAACTTGGGGACCTGGGGGGGGGGGGGGCGCTGCTCCTCAGCGATGGGTTAATAAAGTACGCGTTTGGTTCGGAGGGACTGGTAGTAAATCACCGTAAGTATATTATGCAGTAATATAATAGTTAGTTTGAGCTTTTTAACTGGAGGATGTTTTTACCTGCAGCTCGGCGCTGGTTCCTCCAAGCAGGGACAAGAGGAGACCGGAGACCAGACAGAGCGCTCCTAAAGGACGTGAGAGGAACACGAGGGAGAACTCGGAACACGGAGCAGAGGAAACGTCCTATTTGATGCTTAACGCTTTGGGTATGTGTGGCTCACAGAGAGCTGAGAGGCGGCACACCCCGGACGCGTCGCCACCAATGGACAACCCGGGGAGGACAACTTTCAACAGTTTAGTGGGCTGCAGCATGAAAGACAGAACTGCTACGGAGGGTTGTGCTCGTTCCTGTGATGGATTCCGTTTTGCTTGAGTGGAGGCGACTTCGTACAGTCGCCTCCGGTCGTGGGCGCCAACAGAAGGGCGTGCTAATCCTCAACTATGACTAGAATCATATATAGTGTATATATATACAGCTATAGTGTAGCAACATTTGACCTCAGGGATTGTCCTTCTGAATGACCTTGGGCAACAAAGGAAAGGTGACACTGAGCAGCTTCTGTCTGATTGGCTGTCCCTTCACAGTAACTACTTGAACAACTTTGTGTTTTCACCTACTTTATAGTAACTAAACTGATTTGTGATACATGAGGGTCATTAAGGGCTTGCACACAATCACAGTGTGTGTGTGTGTAACTCTGCGTGTGTAGTCCTGGTGAGTGTATGTGAGAGAGAGAGTGTTTGTATCACACTGAAGAATGGTTTCTCTGCGGTCTCAGTGGGCCTGTCCTCACCAGGGTCAGCTGCCCCCCCCCCCCCCCCCCCCCCAACCCAACAATTGGAAAATAGAATGCCAGAAGAATTCTCTCTCCGTGTCGACAACAGTTTTCCTGTCTGCAGAGCTGCGAACCGACGATGCTCAGCAGAAAGAGGTTCTTGTTCTACTTTGAGGCCATCACACATACGTGCACAAATAAGAATGTGAATAAGTATCAGCACCTGAGGATCAAAGCAAAGCACGTTTTTGTCATTTTAATAATTCAAAAATATAGACACTACAATCTATGAGGATTACAGCGGGCGGGGGGCCGGTCTGGCTCCTCGTGGGGGAGGTCAGCTTGATCCTGAAGTTATCAAAGGAAGAGAATTTTTTTGAAATGTCTGCGTCTGCGTAACTTTCGCGAAATGCATGGCGGCGGCGGGCTGCGCCGGACCGGGCTGGGCTCCTCTCGGGGGAGGGGGGCAGGGCCGAGCTCTTCTAGGTGGTCAGTCTGATTCAGAGGATTAGAATCATTTGCAGTGATTGACAAACCCTCGAATATAAGCTGATTGGCGGGCGGAGAGGCGAACCTGGAGTGTACGGTAGATCATTCGGTTTAATGTTATGATGTATGTCTTGCGCTGCAACCAGGACTTCGTCATCGTGACGCAGAGTATACATTTTCTGAGTCAGGGAATGCATTAAATCTGGTCCTAAACCACCGCACTACCCGGTTGGGGGGTCTTTGGTCGCGGCTGCTGAGCGGGAAAGGTCCTTTCCAGCTGGTAAAGTATCGAAGTTTGTCTGCCTGATTTATTTTGTGTGCGTTTAATTATTTCTTACACAGGGTGTCAGGGAATTACCCCGACACTACCTCAATTTTTTTAGGTTTAATCAATGATAAATTATTTAACTTATTTAACTGTCAACTCACCTCCATCTGAGATTTCTCCCACTGCTCCCTGTGGAATTGATCCAACCTGGCTTTTCGCTGACAACAGTGGGGGGGGGGGGGGGGGGGGGAGAAACAGAGGTGGATATTTTAATGGTAAATGGTAAATGGACTGCACTTATAAAGCGCTTTTTCCACCTTTCCCTAAATAGGGTCCGGGGTCTGGCAAATATGGCTAAAACATGCTCCTCCTATGGTGGTCTCCCATTGAGCGTTTTTTTAACCACTTTCCTGTGCCGCTAAAAATACAGCGACACCGGATCCTTGTTCCTGGCATCAGCTTTCTACAACCTTCCTGTCAAAAGTTCTAAAAATTGTAGTAACGCAAAACAGTATAGGGTGCGCTGGACATTTTTTTCTCGGAACAACTTTTCCGATGGGAAATCAATTTTTCCATAATGGTCCCTAATTCCCTCACCAAAATCCCACTTTACGAAAAAATGCTCAAACTCCATAAAAACGCCAAATATTATTGTATATAACACCGAATTCCTTACAGACAAAGTAGGGATCGTCTTCCTTCCGGGGTCTAGCCATTCAGAACACCAGATTTTACATCTCCCACAGCCGTGCTTTTTTGTACCGCCGCCGTCTTGATCCGCTGATGCAGATAGACACCTCGTTTGTCCCTGAGGTCAAAGGTCATGTTTAATAACCACCTTGTGCTTCCTTTTGTTTTTTTGCATGTCACGAGGCCGTGCCTGGTCGTAACAACACGTGACTGCGAACATCGGATTCGTCTCGATTTCCTCATGCTGTTTGATGTGCTGGTTTCCCCGGTACGAGTTTTCTGCACAAGGGGTGAACTGAGAGAGAGTTAGGCCCGAAGCCTGAGGCCGCTTCCGGTTTTTTGCACGTCACGAGGCCGTGCCCGGTCGTAGCGACACGTGACCGCCAACCATCGGCTTCGTCTCGATGCGGTTTGATGTGCTGTTTGTCCCGGTTCTCCCTTGCAAAGTGGAACGATCCTCCGAAACAGACAGGGGGACGCTGCTGCTCCGGTGCTCACATTAGGCCTCACATTTACACACACATTCACACTCCAGTGGGCGGACTGCTGCCATGCAAGGTGCTGCCAGACCTGGGAGCAATATGGGTGTCTTGCCCAAGGACACTTCGACATGCTGGCATTCGAACCACCGACTCTCTGATCACTGGACGACCCACTCTACCAACTGAGCCACAGCCTCATGCTGATTGACCCATGACACATCTAATCCAAGATAGGAAAGGTTCCTTACCTCCGCCTCCTCCCTGGCCATCGCGACCCTCTCCGCTGCAACCTTTTTTGCCGCCTGCTCCTCCTTCAATATTTCCCGCTCCTTCTCCTCAGCCTTCCTCCGTCTACGTTCTTCCACCTGTAGACAGAAATACTGAACATGACCTAAACCCTAAACTTCACTCTACTAATACGCTTTAATTTTAGCATTAGTTTACCCACCTGCTTCCTCTCCTTCTCTCTGGCCCTCATCTCCTTCTCAAAGACAGCTCTCTTGGACATTGTCTGTTGGAGATAAAGCTCATTAGGATTTATGTGATTACACTAGTTTTAATGCTGCTAATACACATCTGTCTATCCACTTCTGATGCTGCTGTGAATTGCCTCTTCTGTTTAGCAGCAAGCTTTACGGCCTTCGCCCTCCGCTCGCTCCTTTCTTCTTCCTCATCATGGAAATGTAACATTTTGTCCAGTGGGTGGGTAGCAACACGAGTTTGGTTTAGAGCAGCACCTTCGTCATAACTACGTCTCTGATTGGTCGAGTCACGTGTTTCCGAAATATTTTTGTGTTGCCCGATTCGTTTATTTATTGGAATTTTGCATTGGTTGATGGTGAATGTGGGTAGGACTTGATAAGCCTTGGCTTTTTCCTATTCTTTTTTGAATGAGTCAAATGTGTATTATATTGAAGATGGATTTTTATTATATTATGGGTGTTGTATGTATGTATTAATTTTTTTTTGTTGCATTCGAAATAAATATATATATATATATTAAAAGAATCTGAGCATGAGTCATGGTATAATTTAGATCCCATTAAATTTTGAGAGCGATCCGGATATCTCTGAATACAAAAAAAGTAATTAAAAAAAACAAATAATCTGGATTATCCCATTTACTTATAAAAATCACAACTAAAAATAACTAGGCATTCAAGTCACTCACCAGAAATCAGTCAGACATCTGTAAGTGTACCAAGTTACAAGTTGATGAGACATTTGCTTGTGTGTATATTTATGCTGATTGTAAACTTCTGATGCTCACTGTAATGGCGCCATGTCTCCACAGGAGGGCAGCATGCCTATGGGCAAATTTCAAATCGAATTATTGCATGAACGGTACGTTGTGGAGACTTGGAAACCTGGTCTACCCAAATAATTCGACCACACTGAACACGCTGGTCCAAACCGCGTCTCTCTACGACCTTCCTTTCCCGAGATATGGCAAAAATAAAGCTTTGCATGCCTGTAACGTCTGCACCGTAAATCACATCAATCTGTCCGTCACATCAGTTATAGCCCTATGTGTCATCTATAAGTGTACCAAGTTACAAGTTGATGAGACATTTGCTTGTGTGTATATTTATGCTGATTGTAAACTTCTGATGCTCACTGTAGCGGCGCCATGTCTCCACAGGAGGGCAGCATGCCTATGGGCAAATTTCAAATCGAGTTATTGCGAGAACGATACGTTGTAGAGACTTGGAAACCTGGTCTACCCCACATAATTCAACCACGCTGAACACGCGGGTCTAAACCGCGTCTCTCTACGACCTTCCCTTCCCGAGATATGGCAAAAATAAAGCTTTGCACGCCTGTAACGTCTGCACCGTAAATCACATCAATCTGTCCGTCACGTCAGTTATAGCCCTATAGCCACATCAGTTATAGCCAGGGCGTTGGGGGGGTTTGGTTTGGTGACCTCAGGATTGGGTCACTGCTTTTTGCAAACGACGTGATCCTGTTTGCTTCATCAGGCCGTGCCCCCCAGCTCTCACTGGATCGGTTCATCAGCCGCATGTGAAGCGGCCGGGATGAGAATCAGCACCTCTAAATCCGAGGCCAGGTTGGGGAGGAGATCCTGCCCCAAGTGGAGAAGTTTAAGTACCTCAGGTCTTGTTCACGAGTGAGGGAAGGATGGAGCAGGAGATCGACTAGCAGATCGGTGCAGCTTCTGCAGTGATGCGGACCCTGCATAGATCCGTCATGGTGAAGAGAGAGCTGAGCCGAAAGGAGAAGCTCTCGATTTACCGGTCGATCTTCATTCCTACCCTCACCTGTGGTAACGAGCTTTGGGTAGTGACCTAAAGAACAAGATCGCGGGTACAAGCGGCTGAAATGAGCTTCCTCCGTGGGGGGGCTGGGCTCTCCCTTAGAGATAGGGTGAGAAGCTCAGTCATCCGGGAGGAGCTCGGAGTAGAGCCGCTGCTCCTCCGCGTTGAGAGGAGCCAGATGAGGAGGCTCGGGCACCTATTCAAGATGCCTCCTGGACGCCTCCCTGGTGAGGTGTTCAGGGCATGTCCCACCGGTAGGAGACCACGGGGAAGGCCCAGGACACGCTGGAGAGACTTGGCTGGCCTGGGAACACCTCGTGATCCCCCCGCAAGAGCTCGAAGAAGTGGCCGGGGAGAGGGAAGTCTGGGCTGCCTAAAGTGAGACGACTGTCTGTTCTGATCTGGTGCAATATAACTTAAAATTTATTTATTTATTTATTTATTTTTTTCATTATTATTATTATTATTTAATTATTATTATTATTATTATTATTATTATTATTTTATGAATGAAGAGTTTTCCAGACAGACAGGAGATGCTGTCTGACCGGATGTGATTGGCAAGAGACCTTCCGTGTGATTTTTGGAAATTATACAGTGTTGGGAAACTATAGGTAACTTAAATAATATTACTTTTTACCAGTAACGAGTAGTGTCACGAATTACTTTTTAATTTTTACTTTGTCACATTTACTTTTTTTTCAAAAGTACCGGATACGGAAACGATTCGTCCAAGACTGAAATCACCAAATGACCTCAAAACAAGTTGAAACTGTCAGAACAAGCTTCTTCCGGCAGATGCTGACAAAAGGACATGCTACTGCAGATTTCAGACTGGAATTAGTAAAATGACCTGTAAACAAGTTGAAACTGTCAGAACAACCTTCTCCTCTTGCAGAAGGGCTGCCTATACCTGTAAAGTGAGACAGCTGTCTGTTCTGATCTGGTGCAATATACCGTATTTTCCGGATTATAAGTCGCGGTTTTTGTCATAGTTTGGTCGGGGGTGCGACTTATAAATCGGAGCGACTTATATATGTTTTTTTTTACAAAATCTGTGAGCGCAGAGACAGTAGCCTACACATTTCTATAACAGGTGTTACAGGGAACTCTGTGACCCGTCAGAATCTGTCGCGGTTTCTGGAGGTTCAGAGTTATCTGTCACACCTGTTATCTAAAAACACCAATTAGAAGGGCTGATTGAAAATGGCGCCGAAAAGAAAGTCATATTCCGCGGCTTACAAGCTTCAGATAGTGAAATATGGAGCCGAAAACGGCAATCGAGCAGCAGAAAGAATGTTTGGAGTGAGCGAAAAACTTGTAAGGGACTGGCGAAAAGCGGAGGTTATGCTTACTGAAATGAAGAAAACAAAGAAAGCTAATCGCGGGCAACAAGCTAGGTGGCCACAGTTGGAGGAACGAGTTCACGCATGGGTGCTTGAACAACGTGCTTCTGGGAGAGGTTTGTCAACGGTGCAGTTGCGTCTCCACGCCCAGGTGGTTGCCAGGGAGGTGAATATAAACGGCTTTGCGGGAGGACCTTCTTGGTGTTACCGCTTCATGTCACGCAAACGCCTCTCTATCAGAGCTAGGACGACACTGTCCCAAAAACTGCCAGCGGACTTCCAAGCCAAGGTTGACAGTTTCCGCGCGTTCATTGAAAAGCATGTAAGTGATCACAACGTGACACCGGATCATATTATTAACATGGATGAGGTCCCCCTCACTTTTGACATCCCCATGGGCCGAAGTGTTGCAGAGAAAGGGCAAAAAAGTGTGAATATCGTTACAACTGGTCATGAGAGATCACACTTCACAGTGGTGCTGGCATGTTGTGGAGACGGATCAAAACTGCCACCGATGGTCATTTTCAAACGAAAAACCATGCCAAAAATCCAATCCTCCTCAGTTGAAGTTGCCGTGAACGAGAAAGGGTGGATTGATCAAGAAATGATGAACTTGTGGCTTACAAAGTGCTACAATAAGCGACCGGATGGCTTCTTTAGAGCACGCAAAGCTCTGCTTGTGATGGATAGCATGAGAGCGCACATCACACCACAGTTAAAAAATAATGTAGCAGGGGACACCACAGGGTGAATGTGCTGGAGGCCACCACAGGGTGTCGCCCTCTCCTGGGGCGCTTCTCCTTAAAAAGGGAGCGGCTGTTGGCCAAGATGATGCCAATTTCCTGTCGGGTGACCAGATTGTTTGCTGGGCCCACATGCATGGTTGAAGCATTTGATGAGCTAAGCCGGTGAATATTTTAATATGTTGATTTTATATATCATGTTTTAGGTTTTAAGTGTGTTTTACTTGATAGGGTCTGTTGAAGACCGGAGTGATTTGAGCTCGGATTCGTAAGGGTTGAATGACTGGGCGTGGGAGAACGACGCCTCAGGTATGCGGCCTTTTAAAGTTTTAGACATGTTTTAGGTTTTAAATGTGTTTTACTTGATAGGGTCTGTTGAAGACCGGAGTGATTCGAGCTCGGGTTCGTAAGGGTTGAATGACTGGGCGTGGGAGAACGACGCCTCAGGTATGCGGTCTTTTAAAGTTTTAGACATATCTTATTAAATGTGTTTTAACAAATAATAATGTTGTATTTGTTTTGGTTATTTCAGTGTTCATGTCGCCGCTGCCTGCTGTCTTTTGTATTAAGTTTAGTTTGAGTTTTGTTTTGAGTTAGTCCGCTCAGTGTCGTAAATCTGTGTTTTGTTTGTTGTGTAAGCTTGTACGAGCGGACTAACTCTATTACCTATTTTTATTTTTTGTTTATTCTTTTGTTTCATTCTTTTCTTTTGTTTTGTCACTTCCCTCCTTTGTATCCCGTTGACACTCCAATACCCACCATACCCGATCCTATTTTTACGTGTGGTTTTATTAGTGCATGGGTTTGTGGTGTGTTGCTTTTAAGTTTGCAGTGAGTTGGAGTGTTGACGTTGCGGGTTTCTTCCGCCTTGTAGTGCGGTGCTATTCGGGGTGGACTGGGGACTGGCAGGCCATACGGGATAAGGTGAAGAGTGACTTTCCACCTGTCATTATGAAATAAATACTTGTAACCTTTTGTCATTGTGCTTGTCCCTCTGTGCTCCCCGTAACAATAAATTAAAATTTTTCAACTCCATACCTGCCATCATCCCTGGAGGCTTAACCAAAATACTCCAGCCACTTGAAACTTGACCACATTGGAACTGCAACTGACGACGAGTCTGATGTAAGCGACGTAGAAGAGGAAGCGGCGTCTTGTCTACCTGCCGAGTTGGGGGAGTTGTTCAAAAGTGACACCAAGGATGAAGATTTCCTTGGATTTCGTGATTCTGAATAAAACCTGATATTTTGGTAAACGTGTTAGCATGTTCTTTGTGCTATATGTTGTTTGGTGTTGGATTTTATCAAATAAATTTTCCCCAAAAATGCGACTTATACTCCAGTGCGACCTATATATGTTTTTTTCTTCTTAATTATGCATTTTTTGGCTGGTGCGACCTACAATCCGGAGCGACGTATAATCCAAAAAATACGGTAACTTAAAATTGATTAAATAAATAAATAAATTATTTATTTATTTATTTTTAAATTTATTTATTTATTTATTTTTGAATTTATTTATTTATTTATTTTTAAATTTATTTATTTATTTATTATTATTATTATTATTATTATTTTTATGACTGAAGAGTTTTCCAGACGGACAGGAGACGCTGTCTGGCCGGATGTGCGAGAGCGAGGGCGAGAGACCTTCCGTGTGATTTTTGGAAATTATACACAGTGTTGGGAAACTAACTAGTAACTTAAATAATATTACTTTTTACCAGTAACGAGTAGTGTACCGAATTACTTTTTCATTTTTACTTTGTTACATTTACTTTTATTTCAAAAGTAAAATATTAATTTTTTCACTCCGGCCTGATACGGAAACGATTCGTCGTCGTCTGTTTTTAAGGTCGGTGGCGTAAACGCGATCCATTCCGTTTGTTGTTGTTTTGCTGCCCGCTCGCACTACGGAGGCGGACTGTCTCTCCGTTAAAATCAAAATCTTCTGGCAGAGTCTTCCTCTGTCAGAAGATGTTACTGCAGTGTTCAGACTGAAATCAGTAAAATGACCTCAAAACAAGTTGAAACTGTCAGAACAAGCTTCCTCCGGCAGATGCTGACAAAAGGACATGTTACTGCATTTTTCAGACTGAAAGAAGAAAATGACCTCAAAACAAGTTGAAACTGTCAGAACAAGCTTCTTCCGGCAGATGCTGACAAAGGGACATGTTAATGCAGTGTTCA
Organism: Brachionichthys hirsutus; assembly: GCF_040956055.1. NCBI lineage: Eukaryota > Metazoa > Chordata > Actinopteri > Lophiiformes > Brachionichthyidae > Brachionichthys > Brachionichthys hirsutus. Next base: position 9,478 of record NC_090915.1, on the reverse strand, counting down.
GACTGAAAGAAGAAAAATGACCTCAAAACAACTTGAAACTGTCAGAAGAAGCTTCTTCTGGCAGAGCCTGACAAAAAAACATGTTCCTGCAGATTTCAGACTGAAAGAAGAAAAATGACCTCAAAACAAGTTGAAACTGTCAGAACAAGCTTCTTCCGGCAGATGCTGACAAAAGGACATGTTACTGCAGTGGTCAGACTGAAATTAGTAAAATGACCTGAAAACAAGTTGAAACTGTCAGAACAAGCTTCTTCTGGCAGAGCCTGACAAAAAAACATGTTCCTGCAGATTTCAGACTGAAAGAAGAAAAATGACCTCAAAACAAGTTGAAACTGTCAGAACAAGCTTCTTCCGGCAGATGCTGACAAAAGGACATGCTACTGCATTTTTCAGACTGGAATTAGTAAAATGACCTGTAAACAAGTTGAAACTGTCAGAACAAGCTTCTTCCGGCGCATGCTGACTAAAGGACATGTTACTGCAGTGTTCAGACTGAAATTAGTAAAATGACCTGAAAACAAGTTGAAACTGTCAGAACAAGCTTCTTCTGGCAGAGCCTGACAAAAAAACATGCTACTGCATTTTTCAGACTGAAAGAAGAAAAATGACCTCAAAACAAGTTTAAACTGTCAGAACAAGCTTCTTCCGGCAGATGCTGACAAAAGGACATGCTACTGCATTTTTCAGACTGGAATTAGTAAAATGACCTGTAAACAAGTTGAAACTGTCAGAACAAGCTTCTTCCGGCGCATGCTGACTAAAGGACATGTTACTGCAGTGTTCAGACTGAAAGAAGAAAAATGACCTGTAAACAAGTTGAAACTGTCAGAACAAGCTTCTTCCGGCGCATGCTGACTAAAGGACATGTTACTGCAGTGTTCAGACTGAAAGAAGAAAAATGACCTCAAAACAAGTTGAAACTGTCAGAACAAGCTTCTTCCGGCAGATGCTGACAAAAGGACATGCTACTGCATTTTTCAGAGTGGAATTAGTAAAATGACCTGTAAACAAGTTGAAACTGTCAGAACAAGCTTCTTCCGGCGCATGCTGACTAAAGGACATGTTACTGCAGTGTTCATACTGAAAGAAGAAAAATGACCTGAAAACAAGTTGAAACTGTCAGAACAAGCTTCTTCCGGCAGATGCTGACAAAGGGACATGTTAATGCAGTGTTCAGACTGAAATTAGTAAAATGACCTGAAAACAAGTTGAAACTGTCAGAACAAGCTTCTTCCGGCAGATGCTGACAAAAGGACATGTTCCTGCAGATTTCAGACTGAAAGAAGAAAAATGACCTCAAAACAAGTTGAAACTGTCAGAACAAGCTTCTTCCGGCAGATGCTGACAAAAGGACATGTTCCTGCAGATTTCAGACTGAAAGAAGAAAAATGACCTCAAAACAAGTTGAAACTGTCAGAACAAGCTTCTTCCGGCAGATGCTGACAAAAGGACATGCTGCTGCACTTTTCAGACTGAAAGAAGAAAAATGACCTCAAAACAAGTTGAAACTGTCAGAACAAGCTTCTTCCGGCAGATGCTGACAAAAAGACATGTTACTGCAGTGTTCAGACTGAAAGAAGAAAAATGACCTCAAAACAAGTTGAAACTGTCAGAACAAGCTTCCTCCGGCAGATGCTGACAAAAGGACATGTTCCTGCAGATTTCAGACTGAAAGAAGAAAAATGACCTCAAAACAAGTTGAAACTGTCAGAACAAGCTTCTTCTGGCAGAGCCTGACAAAAAAACATGTTCCTGCAGATTTCAGACTGAAAGAAGAAAAATGACCTCAAAACAAGTTGAAACTGTCAGAACAAGCTTCTTCCGGCAGATGCTGACAAAAGGACATGTTCCTGCAGATTTCAGACTGAAAGAAGAAAAATGACCTCAAAACAAGTTGAAACTGTCAGAACAAGCTTCTTCCGGCAGATGCTGACAAAAGGACATGCTACTGCATTTTTCAGACTGGAATTAGTAAAATGACCTGTAAACAAGTTGAAACTGTCAGAACAAGCTTCTTCTGGCAGAGCCTGACAAAAAAACATGTTCCTGCAGATTTCAGACTGAAAGAAGAAAAATGACCTCAAAACAAGTTGAAACTGTCAGAACAAGCTTCTTCCGGCAGATGCTGACAAAAGGACATGTTCCTGCAGATTTCAGACTGAAAGAAGAAAAATGACCTCAAAACAAGTTGAAACTGTCAGAACAAGCTTCTTCCGGCAGATGCTGACAAAAGGACATGCTACTGCATTTTTCAGACTGGAATTAGTAAAATGACCTGTAAACAAGTTGAAACTGTCAGAACAAGCTTCTTCCGGCGCATGCTGACTAAAGGACATGTTACTGCAGTGTTCAGACTGAAATTAGTAAAATGACCTGAAAACAAGTTGAAACTGTCAGAACAAGCTTCTTCTGGCAGAGCCTGACAAAAAAACATGTTCCTGCAGATTTCAGACTGAAAGAAGAAAAATGACCTCAAAACAAGTTGAAACTGTCAGAACAAGCTTCTTCCGGCAGATGCTGACAAAGGGACATGTTAATGCAGTGTTCAGACTGAAATTAGTAAAATGACCTGAAAACAAGTTGAAACTGTCAGAAGAAGCTTCTTCTGGCAGAGCCTGACAAAAAAACATGTTCCTGCAGATTTCAGACTGGAATTAGTAAAATGACCTGTAAATAAGTTGAAACTGTCAGAACAAGCTTCTTCCGGCGCATGCTGACTAAAGGACATGTTACTGCAGTGTTCAGACTGAAAGAAGAAAAATGACCTGTAAACAAGTTGAAACTGTCAGAACAAGCTTCTTCCGGCAGATGCTGACAAAAGGACATGCTACTGCATTTTTCAGAGTGGAATTAGTAAAATGACCTGTAAACAAGTTGAAACTGTCAGAACAAGCTTCTTCCGGCGCATGCTGACTAAAGGACATGTTACTGCAGTGTTCATACTGAAAGAAGAAAAATGACCTGAAAACAAGTTGAAACTGTCAGAACAAGCTTCTTCCGGCAGATGCTGACAAAGGGACATGCTACTGCATTTTTCAGAGTGGAATTAGTAAAATGACCTCTAAACAAGTTGAAACTGTCAGAACAAGCTTCTTCCGGCGCATGCTGACTAAAGGACATGTTACTGCAGTGTTCATACTGAAAGAAGAAAAATGACCTGAAAACAAGTTGAAACTGTCAGAACAAGCTTCTTCCGGCAGATGCTGACAAAGGGACATGTTAATGCAGTGTTCAGACTGAAATTAGTAAAATGACCTGAAAACAAGTTGAAACTGTCAGAAGAAGCTTCTTCTGGCAGAGCCTGACAAAAAAACATGTTCCTGCAGATTTCAGACTGGAATTAGTAAAATGACCTGTAAATAAGTTGAAACTGTCAGAACAAGCTTCTTCCGGCGCATGCTGACTAAAGGACATGTTACTGCAGTGGTCAGACTGAAATTAGTAAAATGACCTGAAAACAAGTTGAAACTGTCAGAACAAGCTTCTTCTGGCAGAGCCTGACAAAAAAACATGTTCCTGCAGATTTCAGACTGAAAGAAGAAAAATGACCTCAAAACAAGTTGAAACTGTCAGAACAAGCTTCTTCCGGCAGATGCTGACAAAAGGACATGTTCCTGCAGATTTCAGACTGAAAGAAGAAAAATGACCTCAAAACAAGTTGAAACTGTCAGAACAAGCTTCTTCCGGCAGATGCTGACAAAAAGACATGTTACTGCAGTGTTCAGACTGAAATTAGTAAAATGACCTCAAAACAAGTTGAAACTGTCAGAACAAGCTTCTTCCGGCAGATGCTGACAAAAGGACATGTTACTGCAGTGGTCAGACTGAAATTAGTAAAATGACCTGAAAACAAGTTGAAACTGTCAGAACAAGCTTCTTCCGGCAGATGCTGACAAAAAGACATGCATCTGCATTTTTCAGACTGAAAGAAGAAAAATGACCTCAAAACAAGTTGAAACTGTCAGAACAAGCTTCTTCCGGCAGATGCTGACAAAAGGACATGCTACTGCATTTTTCAGACTGAAAGAAGAAAAATGACCTCAAAACAAGTTGAAACTGTCAGAACAAGCTTCTTCCGGCAGATGCTGACAAAAGGACATGCTACTGCATTTTTCAGACTGGAATTAGTAAAATGACCTGTAAACAAGTTGAAACTGTCAGAACAAGCTTCTTCCGGCGCATGCTGACTAAAGGACATGTTACTGCAGTGTTCAGACTGAAAGAAGAAAAATGACCTGTAAACAAGTTGAAACTGTCAGAACAAGCTTCTTCCGGCGCATGCTGACTAAAGGACATGTTACTGCAGTGTTCAGACTGAAAGAAGAAAAATGACCTCAAAACAAGTTGAAACTGTCAGAACAAGCTTCTTCCGGCAGATGCTGACAAAAGGACATGCTACTGCATTTTTCAGAGTGGAATTAGTAAAATGACCTGTAAACAAGTTGAAACTGTCAGAACAAGCTTCTTCCGGCGCATGCTGACTAAAGGACATGTTACTGCAGTGTTCATACTGAAAGAAGAAAAATGACCTGAAAACAAGTTGAAACTGTCAGAACAAGCTTCTTCCGGCAGATGCTGACAAAGGGACATGTTAATGCAGTGTTCAGACTGAAATTAGTAAAATGACCTGAAAACAAGTTGAAACTGTCAGAAGAAGCTTCTTCTGGCAGAGCCTGACAAAAAAACATGTTCCTGCAGATTTCAGACTGGAATTAGTAAAATGACCTGTAAATAAGTTGAAACTGTCAGAACAAGCTTCTTCCGGCGCATGCTGACTAAAGGACATGTTACTGCAGTGTTCAGACTGAAAGAAGAAAAATGACCTGTAAACAAGTTGAAACTGTCAGAACAAGCTTCTTCCGGCGCATGCTGACTAAAGGACATGTTACTGCAGTGTTCAGACTGAAAGAAGAAAAATGACCTCAAAACAAGTTGAAACTGTCAGAACAAGCTTCTTCCGGCAGATGCTGACAAAAGGACATGCTACTGCATTTTTCAGACTGGAATTAGTAAAATGACCTGTAAACAAGTTGAAACTGTCAGAACAAGCTTCTTCCGGCGCATGCTGACTAAAGGACATGTTACTGCAGTGTTCATACTGAAAGAAGAAAAATGACCTGAAAACAAGTTGAAACTGTCAGAACAAGCTTCTTCCGGCAGATGCTGACAAAGGGACATGTTAATGCAGTGTTCAGACTGAAATTAGTAAAATGACCTGAAAACAAGTTGAAACTGTCAGAAGAAGCTTCTTCTGGCAGAGCCTGACAAAAAAACATGTTCCTGCAGATTTCAGACTGGAATTAGTAAAATGACCTGTAAATAAGTTGAAACTGTCAGAACAAGCTTCTTCCGGCGCATGCTGACTAAAGGACATGTTACTGCAGTGTTCAGACTGAAAGAAGAAAAATGACCTGTAAACAAGTTGAAACTGTCAGAACAAGCTTCTTCCGGCAGATGCTGACAAAAGGACATGCTACTGCATTTTTCAGAGTGGAATTAGTAAAATGACCTGTAAACAAGTTGAAACTGTCAGAACAAGCTTCTTCCGGCGCATGCTGACTAAAGGACATGTTACTGCAGTGTTCATACTGAAAGAAGAAAAATGACCTGAAAACAAGTTGAAACTGTCAGAACAAGCTTCTTCCGGCAGATGCTGACAAAGGGACATGCTACTGCATTTTTCAGAGTGGAATTAGTAAAATGACCTGTAAACAAGTTGAAACTGTCAGAACAAGCTTCTTCCGGCGCATGCTGACTAAAGGACATGTTACTGCAGTGTTCATACTGAAAGAAGAAAAATGACCTGAAAACAAGTTGAAACTGTCAGAACAAGCTTCTTCCGGCAGATGCTGACAAAGGGACATGTTAATGCAGTGTTCAGACTGAAATTAGTAAAATGACCTGAAAACAAGTTGAAACTGTCAGAACAAGCTTCTTCCGGCAGATGCTGACAAAAGGACATGCTACTGCATTTTTCAGACTGGAATTAGTAAAATGACCTGTAAACAAGTTGAAACTGTCAGAACAAGCTTCTTCCGGCGCATGCTGACTAAAGGACATGTTACTGCAGTGTTCAGACTGAAAGAAGAAAAATGACCTCAAAACAAGTTGAAACTGTCAGAACAAGCTTCTTCCGGCAGATGCTGACAAAAGGACATGTTCCTGCAGATTTCAGACTGAAAGAAGAAAAATGACCTCAAAACAAGTTGAAACTGTCAGAACAAGCTTCTTCCGGCAGATGCTGACAAAAGGACATGTTACTGCAGTGGTCAGACTGAAATTAGTAAAATGACCTGAAAACAAGTTTAAACTGTCAGAACAAGCTTCTTCTGGCAGAGCCTGACAAAAAAACATGTTCCTGCAGATTTCAGACTGAAAGAAGAAAAATGACCTCAAAACAAGTTGAAACTGTCAGAACAAGCTTCTTCCGGCAGATGCTGACAAAAGGACATGCTACTGCATTTTTCAGACTGGAATTAGTAAAATGACCTGTAAACAAGTTGAAACTGTCAGAACAAGCTTCTTCCGGCGCATGCTGACTAAAGGACATGTTACTGCAGTGTTCAGACTGAAAGAAGAAAAATGACCTGTAAACAAGTTGAAACTGTCAGAACAAGCTTCTTCCGGCGCATGCTGACTAAAGGACATGTTACTGCAGTGTTCAGACTGAAAGAAGAAAAATGACCTCAAAACAAGTTGAAACTGTCAGAACAAGCTTCTTCCGGCAGATGCTGACAAAAGGACATGCTACTGCATTTTTCAGACTGGAATTAGTAAAATGACCTGTAAACAAGTTGAAACTGTCAGAACAAGCTTCTTCCGGCGCATGCTGACTAAAGGACATGTTCCTGCAGATTTCAGACTGAAAGAAGAAAAATGACCTCAAAACAAGTTGAAACTGTCAGAACAAGCTTCTTCCGGCAGATGCTGACAAAAGGACATGTTACTGCAGTGGTCAGACTGAAATTAGTAAAATGACCTGAAAACAAGTTTAAACTGTCAGAACAAGCTTCTTCTGGCAGAGCCTGACAAAAAAACATGTTCCTGCAGATTTCAGACTGAAAGAAGAAAAATGACCTCAAAACAAGTTGAAACTGTCAGAACAAGCTTCTTCCGGCAGATGCTGACAAAAGGACATGCTACTGCATTTTTCAGACTGAAAGAAGAAAAATGACCTCAAAACAAGTTGAAACTGTCAGAACAAGCTTCTTCCGGCAGATGCTGACAAAAGGACATGCTACTGCATTTTTCAGACTGGAATTAGTAAAATGACCTGTAAACAAGTTGAAACTGTCAGAACAAGCTTCTTCCGGCGCATGCTGACTAAAGGACATGTTACTGCAGTGTTCAGACTGAAAGAAGAAAAATGACCTGTAAACAAGTTGAAACTGTCAGAACAAGCTTCTTCCGGCGCATGCTGACTAAAGGACATGTTACTGCAGTGTTCAGACTGAAAGAAGAAAAATGACCTCAAAACAAGTTGAAACTGTCAGAACAAGCTTCTTCCGGCGCATGCTGACTAAAGGACATGTTACTGCAGTGTTCAGACTGAAAGAAGAAAAATGACCTCAAAACAAGTTGAAACTGTCAGAACAAGCTTCTTCCGGCGCATGCTGACTAAAGGACATGTTACTGCAGTGTTCATACTGAAAGAAGAAAAATGTCCTGTAAACAAGTTGAAACTGTCAGAACAAGCTTCTTCTGGCAGAGCCTGACAAAAAGACATGCTACTGCATTTTTCAGACTGAAAGAAGAAAAATGACCTCAAAACAAGTTGAAACTGTCAGAACAAGCTTCTTCCGGCAGATGCTGACAAAAGGACATGCTACTGCATTTTTCAGACTGGAATTAGTAAAATGACCTGTAAACAAGTTGAAACTGTCAGAACAAGCTTCTTCCGGCGCATGCTGACTAAAGGACATGTTACTGCAGTGTTCAGACTGAAAGAAGAAAAATGACCTGTAAACAAGTTGAAACTGTCAGAACAAGCTTCTTCCGGCGCATGCTGACTAAAGGACATGTTACTGCAGTGTTCAGACTGAAAGAAGAAAAATGACCTCAAAACAAGTTGAAACTGTCAGAACAAGCTTCTTCCGGCAGATGCTGACAAAAGGACATGCTACTGCATTTTTCAGACTGGAATTAGTAAAATGACCTGTAAACAAGTTGAAACTGTCAGAACAAGCTTCTTCCGGCGCATGCTGACTAAAGGACATGTTCCTGCAGATTTCAGACTGAAAGAAGAAAAATGACCTCAAAACAAGTTGAAACTGTCAGAACAAGCTTCTTCCGGCAGATGCTGACAAAAGGACATGTTACTGCAGTGGTCAGACTGAAAGAAGAAAAATGTCCTGTAAACAAGTTGAAACTGTCAGAACAAGCTTCTTCCGGCAGATGCTGACAAAAGGACATGTTACTGCAGTGGTCAGACTGAAATTAGTAAAATGACCTGAAAACAAGTTTAAACTGTCAGAACAAGCTTCTTCTGGCAGAGCCTGACAAAAAAACATGTTCCTGCAGATTTCAGACTGAAAGAAGAAAAATGACCTCAAAACAAGTTGAAACTGTCAGAACAAGCTTCTTCCGGCAGATGCTGACAAAAGGACATGTTCCTGCAGATTTCAGACTGAAAGAAGAAAAATGACCTCAAAACAAGTTGAAACTGTCAGAACAAGCTTCTTCCGGCAGATGCTGACAAAAGGACATGTTACTGCAGTGGTCAGACTGAAATTAGTAAAATGACCTGAAAACAAGTTGAAACTGTCAGAACAAGCTTCTTCTGGCAGAGCCTGACAAAAAAACATGTTCCTGCAGATTTCAGACTGAAAGAAGAAAAATGACCTCAAAACAAGTTGAAACTGTCAGAACAAGCTTCTTCCGGCAGATGCTGACAAAAGGACATGTTCCTGCAGATTTCAGACTGAAAGAAGAAAAATGACCTCAAAACAAGTTGAAACTGTCAGAACAAGCTTCTTCCGGCAGATGCTGACAAAAGGACATGCTGCTGCACTTTTCAGACTGAAAGAAGAAAAATGACCTCAAAACAAGTTGCAACTGTCAGAACAAGCTTCTTCCGGCAGATGCTGACAAAAAGACATGTTACTGCAGTGTTCAGACTGAAATTAGTAAAATGACCTGAAAACAAGTTGAAACTGTCAGAACAAGCTTCTTCCGGCAGATGCTGACAAAAAGACATGCTACTGCATTTTTCAGACTGAAAGAAGAAAAATGACCTCAAAACAAGTTGAAACTGTCAGAACAAGCTTCTTCCGGCAGATGCTGACAAAAGGACATGTTACTGCAGTGGTCAGACTGAAATTAGTAAAATGACCTGAAAACAAGTTTAAACTGTCAGAACAAGCTTCTTCTGGCAGAGCCTGACAAAAAAACATGTTCCTGCAGATTTCAGACTGAAAGAAGAAAAATGACCTCAAAACAAGTTGAAACTGTCAGAACAAGCTTCTTCCGGCAGATGCTG
>NC_090914.1:12379400-12392900 GCF_040956055.1 Brachionichthys hirsutus | reverse complement strand
GACATGTTAGTCCAGGTGGGGCATGTTAGTCCAGGTGGGGCATGTTAGTCCAGGTGGGGCATGTTAGTCCAGGTGGGGCATGTTAGTCCAGGTGGGACATGTTAGTCCAGGTGGGACATGTTAGTCCAGGTGGGACATGTTAGTCCAGGTGGGGCATGTTAGTCCAGGTGGGGCATGTTAGTCCAGGTGGGACATGTTAGTCCAGGTGGGACATGTTAGTCCAGGTGGGGCATGTTAGTCCAGGTGGGGCATGTTAGTCCAGGTGGGACATGTTAGTCCAGGTGGGACATGTTAGTCCAGGTGGGACATGTTAGTCCAGGTGGGACATGTTAGTCCAGGTGGGGCATGTTAGTCCAGGTGGGGCATGTTAGTCCAGGTGGGACATGTTAGTCCAGGTGGGACATGTTAGTCCAGGTGGGACATGTTAGTCCAGGTGGGGCATGTTAGTCCAGGTGGGACATGTTAGTCCAGGTGGGACATGTTAGTCCAGGTGGGACATGTTAGTCCAGGTGGGGCATGTTAGTCCAGGTGGGACATGTTAGTCCAGGTGGGACATGTTAGTCCAGGTGGGGTTAGTCCAGGTGGGACATGTTAGTCCAGGTGGGGCATGTTAGTCCAGGTGGGGTTAGTCCAGGTGGGACATGTTAGTCCAGGTGGGGCATGTTAGTCCAGGTGGGACATGTTAGTCCAGGTGGGACATGTTAGTCCAGGTGGGACATGTTAGTCCAGGTGGGGCATGTTAGTCCAGGTGGGACATGTTAGTCCAGGTGGGACATGTTAGTCCAGGTGGGACATGTTAGTCCAGGTGGGGCATGTTAGTCCAGGTGGGACATGTTAGTCCAGGTGGGGCATGTTAGTCCAGGTGGGGCATGTTAGTCCAGGTGGGGCATGTTAGTCCAGGTGGGACATGTTAGTCCAGGTGGGACATGTTAGTCCAGGTGGGACATGTTAGTCCAGGTGGGACATGTTAGTCCAGGTGGGACATGTTAGTCCAGGTGGGACATGTTAGTCCAGGTGGGACATGTTAGTCCAGGTGGGACATGTTAGTCCAGGTGGGACATCTGTATGTCCTTGAAGCAGCGTCTTTCTCCGTACCTTTCTCTCCCATCCAAACTTCTTGGTGTTGTTTCTTACAGGCAGAGAAAGCCAACCCTCCAGCCTCGTTTCTGGAAGAGAAGAGGGCAGGGTGCTTCCTGATGGGGGGGCTGCTTTCATCGGGGTTTAGCTGAAAGGGCAGCACTATCTCGTTGTATATCCACTACGCAACAACAAAGGCTTTCTATTCTCTAAAGTAAACATTTCAAGCTTTGATCCGATACAAAGCTGGCTGCAGAGATTAATCAATGAATTATTCGGTAGCAGCTGGTTCCTAAGGGGGGGGTCAGAAACGATCAATATTCGGCCACAATCTAAAATGTGCTCCTCTTTTGAAGTGAATGTTTCACTTTTAAGACAATGCTTTGACGAGTTATTTGGGACTTTGGGAAACTCTACTGACGATTTCTTACCTTTAATAGAAACTACATTTTGAAAACAAAACTGTAGATTATGAAGTTAATTTACTGCTGCAGTATTAAAATATGGAGTAACAGCGTTTAATTCTTCCTTTGATCTCTTCATAACCCAAATCACCTTCTAGCTCACCTTTGACATAAAAAGCACATGAAGGGCATTTATTATAGTTGGTACGACACTGAGTATGTTCGTTTGCATCCATGGGGGGGGTCACCTGCGTATGCCTCACCTGCGTACACCTCACCTGCGTATGCATCCTCAGCATCAAACTCCGGCCCACTGCTGAGGCTGGCAGAGTCCAGGGACTGAACACTGAGTGCCTGCAGCAGGTTCCTCAGCTGCTCGATGTCGCTGTCCTTACTGTCCAGAGCCATCTGCAGCTCGATGCGCAGCTGGCTCTCCTCCGACAGTTGCTGCAGACAAGAGGGTTAGGTCAGCAGCCCGGTCCAGGGTTAGGGGTCTCGGGGGCCTCGCAGGACCACAATAAAACAGCTACAGCTGATTCAGAGTGCTGCTGCTCGTCTTCTCACCAAGACCAGAAGATTTGATCACATTACTGGCTTCCTGTATGTCAGAGAATGACTTCAGAATACTCCTGATATTTTTGATTCACTGATGCGTTATGAACCACTGATCTAGATCTCTCAGATCATCAGGGTTACTTCCTGTTCCCAGATTTAGGACCAAAATCTGGAACAAACTCCCAGAGTGTAAATAGACTGAGCCCAACGTGGGATGGAATCAGCGTTCCCGGTGTTGGTTTTCCACCACGGGCTGATCTGGATCGATCCGATCTCCTCTATCCATGCAGAAGATGCATCATGATGAATCAGATTAAGCACCGGCACCAACCTGCTGCCTCCGAAAACCAAACTAGATTGTGCGCGTGCACGCAATGAATGTGCACGTTTTGGTACTGTGACGTCACAGTAAGAGAGATTTCTTCCAGAAGCGTTTCAGTACTTGATTACAGAAGTACACAAACTACACAGGTTTTGGGTTGATAATGACCCAAACCCCCCATCAGTGCAGAAAGATGGGACAGTGGGCTTCAAAGAACTAAAGAACCGTCGGGAATGCCAGATTCTTCACCTCACCCAGCCTCTGCCTCCCTCCCCAGGTAATTTGAGCCCCTGTATACATGATGTGATTCTACTGACCGCCTGCATTTCGTTGATCTCCCTCTGGTATTTGATGATGGAGCTGTTGAGTTTTTCCTTCTCCGACCTCAGCTCTAACTGCAGCTTCCTGTTCTCTTTCTCCTTCCGCCGCATATCGGTGTCATTACCACGGCGACTGCCTCCGACACGGTCCACTTTCCTGTTCATGATCTCTGCCAGCTTATTCACAGCCTGGATGTGGATAAACGTCACAAGTTCAGTCTTCAGATTCGTCTCGCTGTACAACAGCCTCTGACTGAGACACGATCCCCTGAAGGAAGACCTCAGTCTTCTCTAAAGAATTGAAGATTAAACCTGAGTTTTCAGCGTCCTCTCTGACTGCAGCTGCTTCTCAAACGTCTGCTTTATCTGGTCCATCTGCTGCTCCCAATCCTTTGATTTGTCCAATTCTGAAAAACAGGGAAAATGATCAAAGTCACACTGAGATGAAATTTGATGATAAATGAGCATTTACCTTCCACCGCCTCCTCCAATCTGTTATTGAGCTCCTCCTTCTCATTGGCGAGGTTGGCAACGTCGCTGGTCAGGGTCCTGTTGGCTTCCTCCAGCTGCAGGGACATATTCCCGGTGTAATTATGAAGAGTCTCAACACCCAACTCACATGATGCACTCACCGAACCGATGGTCATGTCCTTCTCAGAGAGCTCTTGACGATGGCGGGCCATCATCTCCTTCAGCTCCAGCTCCTTCATTATCTTCTCCTTCTCCAGGTCCGAGTACTGCTCCTCTGCGATGGAGCGTGCCAGCTGCTCCGAGTCGGCTTTAGTCAGGGTGATCTCCAGCTGCGCAGCCAGGGAATCCCTAAAGGTCCAGAGTAGAAATCATCTGAATGCTGCTCTCGGTTTTCCTAGACATGATCTAAAACGGCCAGCCACCTCTCCTCCTGCAGCTCCTGCTGCCCGTCCTTGTAGAGTTTGTTCCTCTCCTCACACTCCTCCTTCAGTTCACGAACCTGGGTCTTATACAGAGTCTGCAAAAAGCAGCACACAGGAAGTGGATTAAAATGACGATAAACAGAACATCCAGCAGCAGCACCCAGAGCCTTACGGAGAAATACTGCTCGGCTTCGAGCTGGTCCTGTAGCTCCTTCGTTTGGCCGTCTGTGTCCTGCCTCTCTCTGCAGGCAAACATCAAACACAGAAAGTTCTCATCTTCTTCACATGAAATGAAGCTACTGGATAAGAGTCAGCGAGCAGACTGTGGACAGACTTGCGCAGCTCTTGGTTCTGCTTCTCCAGGCTGCGTTTAATGTCCAGCAGATGATTGGTTTCCTGCTTGAGCTGCTTCTCTGATGTTCGCAGAGAACTGAGCTGTTGATTCTGAGCCTTCAGGTCGTTCTGGGTCAGGTTCCGCTTCTGGGTCTCCTGCTCATTTCTCAGCGTCAGGTTTTTCACCTGAAAGGATGCACAAAATGCAGAGGGACATGAAACGAGAAGCTTTTGTTACCATTTTATTCTAGTTTGTGGATGACATTTAGTCGCCAGCAGTGTAGCGGTTAGCTACATTAGCGCTGTAGGTGTATCTAAATACACACCTCCTCTGTTAGCCTGTCCTTGTGTCTGCGAAGCTCTTCTAGTTTCTGCTGAGCCTGTTTATAGTCACAGTCCATCATGCTGCTGTGCTTCTCCAGCTCCAGTATTCGGTTTTCTAGCCGAAGCTTGGCTGCTCGCTCCTCTGCCAGCTTCTGCTCCATCTCTGGAAAGGAGTAAATCAATTACGTTCATGTTCTCAGGTGTTAATCTAAGAGTCATGTGTGTAAACTGTAATCCGTTGGTGCCGTGTACCCTTCATCGACTCGGACTTGGCCCCCTCGATGGTCACTTTGATCTTGCTCTTGTCTGCCAGCAGGGCCCTGGTGGCCTTGTGAGAGGCCTCCTCCTGCTCCAGCTCCTGCTGCAGCACCTTCAGTTTGTAGGTCGAATCAATCTCCTTGTTGCTCATCTCCTGCATGAACGAAAGCCGCTCAGCCCCACACATCGAGTCGCACAGCGATGACTAGACAGCAAAGGCTGTGGAAGGTAAAGTACGCCTTAGACTTTATGGTCCTAGACAGCAAAGGCTGTGGAAGGTAAAGTACGCCTTAGACTTTATGGTCCTAGACAGCAAAGGCTGTGGAAGGTAAAGTACGCCTTAGACTTTATGGTCCTAGACAGCAAAGGCTGTGGAAGGTAAAGTACGCCTTAGACTTTATGGTCCTAGACAGCAAAGGCTGTGGAAGGTAAAGTACGCCTTAGACTTTATGGTCCTAGACAGCAAAGGCTGTGGAAGGTAAAGTACGCCTTAGACTTTATGGTCCTAGACAGCAAAGGCTGTGGAAGGCAAAGTACACCTTAGACTTTATGGTCCTAGACAGCAAAGGCTGTGGCAGGTAAAGTACGCCTTAGACTTTATGGTCCTAGACAGCAAAGGTTGTGGAAGGTAAATTACGCCTTAGACTTTATGGTCCTAGACGGCAAAGGCTGTGGAAGGTAAAGTACGCCTTAGACTTTATGGTCCTAGACGGCAAAGGCTGTGGAAGGTAAAGTACGCCTTAGACTTTATGGTCCTAGACGGCAAAGGCTGTGGAAGGTAAAGTACGCCTTAGACTTTATGGTCCTAGACGGCAAAGGCTGTGGAAGGTAAAGTACGCCTTAGACTTTATGGTCCTAGACGGCAAAGGCTGTGGAAGGTAAAGTACGCCTTAGACTTTATGGTCCTAGACAGCAAAGGCTGTGGAAGGTAAAGTACGCCTTAGACTTTATGGTCCTAGACAGCAAAGGCTGTGGAAGGTAAAGTACGCCTTAGACTTTATGGTCCTAGACAGCAAAGGCTGTGGAAGGTAATGTATGCCTTAGACTTTATGGTCCTAGACAGCAAAGGCTGTGGCAGGTAAAGTACGCCTTAGACTTTATGGTCCTAGACAGCAAAGGCTGTGGAAGGTAAAGTACGCCTTAGACTTTATACTTTATGGTCCTAGACAGCAAAGGCTGTGGCAGGTAAAGTACGCCTTAGACTTTATGGTCCTAGACAGCAAAGGCTGTGGAAGGTAAAGTACGCCTTAGACTTTATGGTCCTAGACAGCAAAGGCTGTGGCAGGTAAAGTACGCCTTAGACTTTATGGTCCTAGACAGCAAAGGCTGTGGAAGGTAAAGTACGCCTTAGACTTTATACTTTATGGTCCTAGACAGCAAAGGCTGTGGCAGGTAAAGTACGCCTTAGACTTTATGGTCCTAGACAGCAAAGGCTGTGGAAGGTAAAGTACGCCTTAGACTTTATGGTCCTAGACAGCAAAGGCTGTGGAAGGTAAAGTACGCCTTAGACTTTATGGTCCTAGACAGCAAAGGCTGTGGCAGGTAAAGTACGCCTTAGACTTTATGGTCCTAGACAGCAAAGGCTGTGGAAGGTAAAGTACGGCTTAGACTTTATGGTCCTAGACAGCAAAGGCTGTGGAAGGTAAAGTACGCCTTAGACTTTATGGTCCTAGACAGCAAAGGCTGTGGAAGGTAAAGTACGCCTTAGACTTTATGGTCCTAGACAGCAAAGGCTGTGGAAGGTAAAGTACGCCTTAGACTTTATGGTCCTAGACAGCAAAGGCTGTGGAAGGTAAAGTACGCCTTAGACTTTATGGTCCTAGACAGCAAAGGCTGTGGCAGGTAAAGTACGCCTTAGACTTTATGGTCCTAGACAGCACGGTACGGTACCACAAATGAGCTGGAGTACGTCGCCATTGATGCTCTGAGACAGGGGTGTCAAACTCCGGCAATATAAAATTAATATTAGAGCTGGCCCGCCGGTACAGAACAGCACATTCACCGCTAATACTACAAATCCCATAATGCCATTTATTTTATTTGACGTTTTATTTATTTACACTGTTGTTTTATATATATTGTGGCAATTTTATTTTTCTTTTGATGTGGCCTTATACCAGTGCTTCTCAATTATTTTCTGTCACAACCCCCTAGGAAGAAAAAAACATTTCCCCCCACCCCCCCCGAAAAAAACTCTTGTATCCTTATTGCTGTAATTCCATGTGTTATATTATACAAACTATGTGTTATACAAAGAAATATGAAAAAGAAAGAAATATAGATCAACTTACAAAGAATAACTTTATTACCATTTTGTTAGTCTGCAACAGAAAATATTTGAAGTGCATCAATTTGCCTGACATTTTAATCCTTAAACTACAATTTATACAATTAAATAAAATAAAATTAATTAATTAATTAATTAAAATTGATCAGCAACATTAACTAGGGAGCACAAAATATAAAACCTTTAACCTGCAAAACCAAAATGAAAAAAGAATTGTGCTTTTAGCAGAATGAGGAAGTCGGTCTTTCTTCTTCTCCCACCGTAGATTGTTTGTTTACAACCGCTCTTCTTCTGCTAATACTCCCTGCGCACATTCTGACAATCAGGGCGCCACTGCCAACTACTGGAGTGGATGTGCAATTACACTTTAATCTCGTAAGGCAAAAAAAAACATTTTCTCTGTGGTCACATGCGCCCCCACCGACATCGCACCGCGCCCCCCCACCATTTGAGAACCACTGCCTTATACATTGTTTGTGGGGGCCCCAGGGATTTCTTGCTTGGAGTCCCAGAGACCCGAGCAACGCCGCTGTATATATTAACACATAGTTTGTATAATATAACACAAATCTAAATTCTATTTGGTTTGTTTTCGTGATAAATCCGTATTTGATCAGTCATGTGACGCGGGACATTCCGATGCGTGCCGTGACGTTACTGAACTCAACAGTTAAATAGAATGTTTGCCCCCCCCTAAGAGTTCTGGTTTACCTTCTCCAGATCAGTGTGTTTCTCCTGAAGCTGTCTTTTATCTGCCTCGGCTTTGGACAGCGTCCGTCTCTGCTGGCGTGCCTCCTCCTCCAGGACAGAGATGCGTCCTGAAAGAAAAGGTGGGACTTCAGAAAAGCATTTTTGACACAGAGATTGTACAAAGCACAAACTAATGCACAAAGTCCGTTTCTGCTTCCTCATCCCTCTACTAATCTGGACTAGCAAAAGGGAGCCGCTATTGGACAGCAGAGCGAGCTAGTTTATAATGGAGTCGAGATGATTCTCAGAAATCAAGACAAACGTCCAGGTGTGTGAAAACGCTCCTCCATTCAGGGTGAATGCAGGAAGCTGGTCCTGTCAGGCGGAGCTCCAGTTGTACACGCAGCATGTCAGGCGGAGCTCCAGTTGTAGACGCAGCATGTCAGGCGGAGCTCCAGTTGTAGACGCAGCATGTCAGGCGGAGCTCCAGTTGTAGACGCAGCATGTCAGGCGGAGCTCCAGTTGTACACGCAGCATGTCAGGCGGAGCTCCAGTTGTACATGCAGCATGTCCGAGCTGATGGAGCACCATCAGGTAGAACGTGTTAACGAGTACACATCTACTAACCCGAACCCCCCCTACAGGACGGCTCAAGCATGGCACACGATCTGGTGGGTTACAGGGTTGAACCTTCCCAGCCCCGGTGTGAACACCCATCAGGTCTCTGATGGTCCTCCCCCCCCCCGTGAACTCCAGTGGGCGGGTGCTACCTTCACCCACCCACCAGGTCTCCGATGCCCCCCCCCCCCCCCCCCCCGTGAACACCCACCCATCAGGTCTCCGATGGTCCCCCCCCGCCCATGAACACCCACCCATCAGGTCTCCGATGGCCCACCCCCCCTGAACTCCAGTGGGGGGGTGCTACCTTCACCCACCCATCAGGTCTCTGATGGTCCTCCCCCCCCCCCGTGAACTCCAGTGGGGGGGTGCTACCTTCACCCACCCATCAGGTCTCTGATGGTCCTCCCCCCCCCGTGAACTCCAGTGGGGGGGTGCTACCTTCACCCACCCATCAGGTCTCCGATGGTCCCCCCCCGCCCATGAACACCCACCCATCAGGTCTCCGATGGCCCACCCCCCCTGAACTCCAGTGGGGGGGTGCTACCTTCACCCACCCATCAGGTCTCTGATGGTCCCCCCCCTGTGAACACCCACCCATCAGGTCTCCGATGCCCCCCCCCCGCCCGTGAACACCCACCCATCAGGTCTCCGATGGCCCACCCCCCCTGAACTCCAGTGGGGGGGTGCTACCTTCACCCACCCATCAGGTCTCTGATGGTCCCCCCCCCCCCCCCCCCGTGAACACCCACCCATCAGGTCTCCGATGGTCTCCCAGCCCTGGCTGTGCTCCCTCCTCTCCGTCTCCAGCGCTGCCTGCAGGCTGATGCCTTCCTTCTCCAGGCTCAGCTTGCTGCGCTCCAGGAGGCAGCATTTGTCCTGCAGCTCACGCAGGCTGCCCTCCAGCTGCTGCAGCTGCTTGCTGCTCTCCGTCTGGGTCTTACGGAGCCTCGTCGCCGCCTCGGACTCGGCACGCAGCAAAGTGTTCGCTTCTTCCAGCTGATGGAGGAAAAGAAAAAAGTCTAAAGATAAGTCAGCATCTTAATTTGATTACTCGCTAGTAACAGGCGGTGGCGGGGGGGGGGGGGGGGGAATCCACCGGTTAAAGTCCCAGGCCAGGTGAAATGAAGAAGATGAGCTGGTGGCACTGCTGAGGTTCCCTTAAGCAAGGCACCGCCCCCAATTGCTCCAAGGCCCTCTCCGCATGCTCTGGGGCCCCGATACATATACACGCATGATGTGTGTGGTCGTTTCCAGCGGCCCTTGTACTCGGGCGTAAACAGAGCTCGGTTGTGTGTTTGCAGCGTAAAAACACGACAGAACAAAAGCTAATCTGATCGAGTCACATTCTGGAGCCCAGCGCGGACATTCTAGAGCCCAGCGTGGACATTCTGGAGCCCAGCATGGACATTCTGGAGCCCAGCGTGGACATTCTGGAGCCCAGCATGGACATTCTGGAGCCCAGCGCGGACATTCTGGAGCCCAGCGCGGACATTCTGGAGCCCAGCGCGGACATTCTGGAGCCCAGCGCGGACATTCTGGAGCCCAGCGTGGACATTCTGGAGCCCAGCGTGGACATTCTAGAGCCCAGCGTGGACATTCTGGAGCCCAGCGTGGACATTCTGGAGCCCAGCGTGGACATTCTGGAGCCCAGCGTGGACATTCTAGAGCCCAGCGTGGACATTCTGGAGCCCAGCGTGGACATTCTGGAGCCCAGCGTGGACATTCTGGAGCCCAGCGTGGACATTCTGGAGCCCAGCATGGACATTCTGGAGCCCAGCGCGGACATTCTGGAGCCCAGCGCGGACATTCTGGAGCCCAGCGCGGACATTCTGGAGCCCAGCGCGGACATTCTGGAGCCCAGCGCGGACATTCTGGAGCCCAGCGCGGACATTCTGGAGCCCAGCGTGGACATTCTGGAGCCCAGCGTGGACATTCTAGAGCCCAGCGTGGACATTCTGGAGCCCAGCGTGGACATTCTGGAGCCCAGCGTGGACATTCTGGAGCCCAGCGTGGACATTCTGGAGCCCAGCGTGGACATTCTAGAGCCCAGCGTGGACATTCTGGAGCCCAGCGTGGACATTCTGGAGCCCAGCGTGGACATTCTGGAGCCCAGCGTGGACATTCTAGAGCCCAGCGTGGACATTCTGGAGCCCAGCGTGGACATTCTAGAGCCCAGCGTGGACATTCTGGAGCCCAGCGTGGACATTCTGGAGCCCAGCGTGGCCATTCTAGAGCCCAGCGTGGCCATTCTAGAGCCCAGCGTGGACATTCTAGAGCCCAGCGTGGACATTCTAGAGCCCAGCGTGGACATTCTGGAGCCCAGCGTGGACATTCTGGAGCCCAGCGTGGACATTCTAGAGCCCAGCGTGGACATTCTGGAGCCCAGCGTGGACATTCTGGAGCCCAGCGTGGACATTCTGGAGCCCAGCGTGGACATTCTGGAGCCCAGCGTGGACATTCTAGAGCCCAGCGTGGACATTCTGGAGCCCAGCGTGGACATTCTGGAGCCCAGCGTGGACATTCTGGAGCCCAGCATGGACATTCTGGAGCCCAGCGTGGACATTCTAGAGCCCAGCGTGGACATTCTGGAGCCCAGCGTGGACATTCCGGTCCAATAATCTTTTTGTTTTAGACAGACAGAATGTAACATTTAGTCACGCACCTGTTTCTGCAGATGAATATTCTTCTCATTAGAAACGTGTGAATTCTGATTCCTTCTCTTCATATCGTCCAGCTGGTCCCGGAGGCTGTTGACTGGACCAAACAGAACACAAAGCAACACCTCTAGAATGGGCCTTGCCTTAGAAACTCTTTATAATCAATCACGCGTTCTCAGCCAGTTAAAGCAGACAATCCAACGTGTTTAGTGTGTTTCAGGCGTCTATTGACGACGAACACCCGATACCAGCGGAACACAAAAGCCAGCCGTTAAAGATGTTAAATGAGCACAGCTTCCCTTTCGGAGTCAGGATATACGTTTACATTACGGTGAAAGGTTCGTCCTCATCTTTGAAAAAAAAGCACTTTAAATCCACTCTACGTTGCCAATGTGGTAAATGACTATTCTAGCTCATGTCTGGTTGTTGGTGCAACGCCTTCGCCGGTGTCTAGAGGCAGCATCACTCCGGGGTTGTAACGGTGTTTGCTAATGGATGTTAGCACAGCTAACAGCTAACAGAGAAGCGATGCAACTGGGCGAGCCCAAACCTTTGGACGGTAGTGTAGGTACAGTGGAACCTCGGTTCCCGAGTTTAAAATGCCTCGGAAGTCAAACTGATTTTTGGAATTTGAACCAAACACCTGAACGAAGGCGGAGTCTACCTGAGCAGGTTCAGGTTGAGTCGACCTGCCGTAGGAGAAAGGCGGTGCTAACTTTTAGCTTTGCGTGTGTTTTTTCTCTTTGTTCTCTTTAGCTCTTAGTCATGGACCCAAAGAAAGGCAGCAGTAAAAGTACTGGAAGAGAGGAACGTAGAGAGAACAACTGTTGAACTGGAGGAGGAAATAATCTCCAAAAATGGAAATGGCGTCCGTGTCTGGATCTCGCTGCAGGACGGGATGGAGAAATCAATGATTTAGACTTTACTGTAGAAAACTGAGCTAAAGCCCAGGAGGACAGTTACCCAGTCGTTTGACGGAGGAATAGCTCCTCCCCCTCCCTCCACAGCCAAAACGGGATGTAAAGGATACAGAATTATTACCTTTCATTATGATTTTGTGTCGTACTATCTACACTTTTCTGTTGTTTAGATACACGTAGCTACACATTAATAACCTGCAGGCGTGTAAATGGACATTTACCTGCTGGGTAGGAACAGATTCGTCGAGTTTACATTATTTATTATGGGAAATAAATGATGTTGGAGAGCCGAGGTTCCGCCGTATATAAAGTGTGTGTGTGGTGCCACCTTCGTTCTCCAGACAGCGCCTCCGGTCAGCCTCGCTCTCGGCCTTGCGGTGGCTCTCCAGGCTCTTGTGCTGGAGCAGGGCCTTCTCTCTCTCCAGCTGCCTCAGACTCGACTCCAGATTCTTTCTGCAGCTCACCTACAGCCAACCAATACATTTACACAGCTGTAACAGCTGGACCTGCCCAGCGACAGGAGCCACCCTGGTCTTCAAGATACTTTCAAGATATTATTTTAAACAGGCATTTGAGGATTAGTACACTTTGATTGTATGAATTTTACTGTAATTGTTTCTTTGTTGGATTTTACGGTATTTTTACTCTTTGGTTCCTTTCATGGTTCCTGTGAAGCACTTTGCCACTCCTGTCTGAAATGTGCTATACAGTCGTCCCTCGATATAATGCGGTTCATTTTCTACGACTTCGCTGCTTCGCGGAGTTTTTTAGTGCAATTTCAGATTTTATTTTTGCACTTGAACGCGCCTTGAAACGGCGCAAGACGAAGGCGCGGTCGGAGGAACTGTGAAATACGCGCGAGTCGCTATTAATAACTTCTCATGTGTTCAACCTCGTAGGTTGATCATTAAAATTAAATTCGTTTTCTCTAAAAGCTATCATGTTTATTTGTTAAGCGTTTGTTTTATAGCGCTCTTATTCTCTGTGTAAAAAGAGGCTTTTATTTTGTAGGAGCATAAACGTCACGTCCCTTTTGGGTTTTGTTTCTTCCTGTTGATACATGTAGCCGCTGCCGTTCCGCTGTGCTAAGCTATCCAATAAAGCAGCATGAGAGGCTAAAGACAGCACGAGTAGAATATTTGTTCTTCTGCACTCCAAGCGGCTCTTTCCTCGACCTGCACGCCTTAACATTATTAACAGGAAAACGTTTACTGTACGTACTATATATTTATATTTCTCCAACAAATGTTTAGTTCTGAAAAGGTTTTGATCTTTGGTTTCATTCTATAATACTGAAACAATCTATTTAGATTAATGCCTGACTGTTAAACGTGTATAAAGTGTGTGGTGAGGGGTTTTACAGCCTTAAAACATTCATGTACATGTATAATAACTAAAATAAAATAAAGATTACTACATTGCGGATTTCACTTATTGCGGGTTGTTTTTGGAACGTAACCCCCGCAGAAAATGAGGGACTACTGTATAAATAAAGATTTACTTACTAGTGAGATTTCAGTCAGGGGTTAATACAAATCTATTGTCATTCAGTTGGAATACCGTTACTACAAATTATTATTCCGACTTTAATTACTTTCTCGGAAGATGCTGTGAAGATGTAGCAGAAAAAGGGTCATGACAGCAAGTATCCTGCAGAACAGGCCAGTGCTCATTCCCCAACAGACTCAACACTCACCTCCTCCTCCAGCTCTTTGGAGGCTTTGTCTAGCCGGCTGGCGGCCACTCTGGGAGGAAACGTGACAGAGTTTGGACAGTGCTCGTAACAGCGGTGAACAAAGGAGAGATTACTGGTAAGTAACGTTTGTGTACCTGTGTTTG